>NC_142009.1:207207103-207357728 GCF_049901735.1 Notechis scutatus | reverse complement strand
TTTTCATGAAAATCTATCAATTCTGAATAAAAGAGGAAAGGAAAATATATTTTGTAAGAATTATTTTTAAGTTTTACTTTGTAATCATAAAATGTCTAACTTTCAGGATAGAAGATGGTGTTGCATTGTTAATAACATATAGCCTCGAGTTTCTTCAGCTATTAATGTAGTTAATAAGTCACAAATAAAACTTTTTCAAAATAATATAAATTAACAAAGTTATTGTACTGTACCATGATAACCAGTCTCTTATACTCATATTAATATATGCACATTTTGTTAAATACTGATTATTTCAATATTTTGTTTATTCAGAGTAGAATCAATTCAACTTAGTCACATTTGTAAGTTTGTCCTGTAATCCACAAATAATCATCATCATCATCATCATCCATACTGCAAATATCACACATATGAAATAATAAGCTGTCCACGTTCATTATTTCCTTCAATATTGATAAAAAAATTAATAAATGTACTATTCATATATTCAACTCCACAAGTCTTACCATGCTGCCTTATCATGGTGACAGGATATTCCTGAGCAGGACGAACAAAGAATGCTGGGATTATGCACCAAGAATATATTGTCCTCCTTATAACATTTAGGAAGTTGTTAGAGACCTGGTTGTTGTTCCAGTGATAAAATGATGATGGAACCCTGTTTGGTTACAATTGATCTGCAACTGGTGTAATGTTCTTCTGCTCATTTGTGATCTTTTGTATATGTTTTGTATACCTTTTTATTTAAAAGCTGTTCCAAAATCATGAATGAGTTGTGCAGTTTTAAAACCTGTTAGGTAAATAAATAAATATTTTCCCCAGATAGACACTCTCAACATTATATGGCTAAAAGTCAAGTTTTCTATAATCTGTTCTTAATTAAAGTTTGGGGAAAAGAAAGCAATTAGTATTGAAAAGAAACTGTGCACATCTGAATGCCTCAATTTCTGCCAGGCACATTGAATCCTCTTTCCTAGTTCTCAATAGTTCTATTTGAGCTGTTGGCATTAATCTCTTGAGTTGATTATCAGAAGGAGTAAGAAAGTGGGAAATCATTTCTCTATTACTTTCTCCACAGTAATTCAACAATAATTCTATAATTAGAATGTAACATATTTCGCCTTACTTTTTGAAAAAAAAAGTCCTCTAATTCTTCATCTAATTAGGGGATAAAATATCCATAATACAATTATTAAGATTCTTGCACTGCAGAGAGTAAAGAGATTTATATGGTACATACTTCTTTTTAGATGATAATTGGACTGGAAAAGCTATCAAAAATGCAATGCAAAGCTATCACAAATTGATAGAAGATCGCATCAAACTTTACCCCACAAGTGGCAGTGAGACATTTAATTAATGTCACTTTTGAAATCCAAAAGAAGAACAGATCAACATATTTAAGTTTCCAAAGATTCAATTTATGTAAGCGTACATTTGTTAGTGTGTGATTATATACGTATGTATGTATGTATGTATGTATGTATGTATGTATGTATGTATGTATGTATATCAGGACATAACAGTGTGACTATGCAACATACTACCTTGTCAATTTGCAAGGCAAATCTTCCATTCAAAACAGAATCAGTCAGGCTTAAAAAGATATCTGACAGGAACCAAGCAGTCACATTTACATTTAGGAAGCAGTGAGGTATCATCAAAAAAGTCTTGCTGGAAATCTATAGTATAATTTGTACTAACTTGTCTACATGATTTACATGGTTGTCACAACACAAATAATTTTGATTAGAAAATAATTCAGTGCAAACCAAGAACTGTTCAGATGAATCTACATTGGTGATCTTTAGTCACAGAATAAAGGTAATAAAATGATATAATCACATTTCTAGAGCATTTGTCACCTCCCTTTATCCTGATGTGTTTTCCAAGCTCTGATAGAAATCATGATTTAATTGAAAATACATTTTTAATATTCTCTTGCCTGCTAGCACGCTTAAAATAGTTTCAAATATTACTAGATTTAGTGATGGTTTAAGATTAATAGTAGTTAATTCACTTCAAGTTCATATTTTCTAGGAAGCTGAGTCTAGTTTCTATTGTAGTATCTCTAGAGACTAAAATATTTGGATACACTTACTAAATAAATGACTTAAAATCAATTATATATGAACATATTATGCAGTAAGCCCTGGGAAAATATATATATATATATATATATATATATATATATATATATATATATATATATATATATATATATATATATATATATATATATATATATATATAGTTCAGAATATATAGTTCAGAATATATAGTTCAGAATATAGTTTATATATATATATATATATATATATATATAGAGAGAGAGAGAGAGAGAGAGAGAGAGAGAGAGAGAGAGAGAGAGAACTATATTCTGAACTATATATTCTGAACTATATATATATTTTCCCAGGGCTTACTTCATAATATGTATATATATTTCATATATATATATATATATATTTAAAAATGCCATTAATGTTGAACTACCACTGTGTCTAAATAAGAAGTTGAGATTTCAGTCAGAATTTTTTTTTCTTATGGCAATTTGCTCTACTTTTTTGTGAATTTGTATCATCATTCAGTGTAGTATGATAGATCATGGAGTCAGGGAGTCCCAAAAAGCTTGCTATATGCAGTGGTTTCCTTCTTTTATATTAAATTCTGCTGTTGTGAATCCTACTAACAAACACACAATCCTATTGCACTAATGTGAACATATTGCACATCACGCATATTGCACAAGTCAATCGTACTACGTTGTTGTAAGGTATTTTTCATTCAGGAGTCTGACAGCTCACGGATAAAAACTGTTCTTCAGCCTGTTTATGTGGCTGGCTATGCTTTTATATCTCCTTCCAGATGGTAGGAGGATAAAGAAGTGCTGACCAGGATGTGAGTCGTCCCTGAGTATTTTCCTCACTCTTCTAAGGCAACGAGCCCTAGCAATGTCTTCTACTGATATCAAAGGACAGCCCATGATGTTTTGTGCTGTGCTCACCACCCTCTGTAATGTCTTTCTATCCACGGCTGTCAAGCCAGCATACCACATCATAATGCAATGAGTGAGGACTCTTTCTATTGTGAGGGACGATTCTCCTACAGATATTGGGGTACTCAATTTTCTAAAAAAATCAACCCAGTAACATAAATTGAGTCATTAATGAATAGGCAGAATAATTATTTTGATACTTAATATGGTTCCACATAGCTAGCAAGTGATTTCTGAACTAATGGAAATTTCCAAATTGTCTTTAATAACAATCTCACATATAACACAATGCAATAATCTGGATAGGAGATGATGATACAATTGATCATAGCACCATGATTCATATTCCCCAACTTGGATTCTTTCCAGATGTGGGGACTATTTTCTAGCTAGCCTGCACAGTCCTGAAAATTATGGAAGTTTAAATTCACATACTTGGATGGCAGATGTAGATGGGAAGCATAAAATAATAAGGATAAATTAACTTATAGTAAACTAAGGTATTACAAAGACTATCATTTCAGAAGTAACCACGTATAATGTATCTATTATTGAAACATTTAGCTCCAATAAAAATAAGCCAAAGAAAATTACTCTTGATGGAGAACTTGAAATCATAGTATTTCTTCAAATATTTCACCACAGGTTTTATTTACTAGTTTACGTATTTATCCAATTTATATAGCTGCCCATTCCATCAAAGCAATTTTAAGTGGTGTACAGTAATAAATAACTGAAAAAGTATACACACAGCAAATACAGATATAATAAACATAATAATAAGTATCCTAAAATTTCAAAAATATGATTTTAAATGGTTCTTTAAAAGTGTCCCCTTCAACAATGGAGCCATTGAGACAAGCTATCAAGACAAGACGATAGTAGACCCAGTTAGGATCAAATAACTAGGCCTTGAAGGCCTTTCAGAAAAGGAATGAGGGCAATCTAATTTTGGGAGGAAGAACACTCAACAGAAATAGCACTTAGACTTATATACCGCTTCACTCTTGCCCTCTCTAAGAGGTTTACAGAGTCAGCATATTGCCCCCAACAATCTGGGTCCTCATTTTACCAAGGATGGAAAGTTGGGTGCACCATGAGCCAGTCAAGATCGAATGCCTGACTGTGGGCAGAGTTAGCCTGCAATACTGCATTCTAACCACTGTGCCACCTCTTATAATGTGGGTGCTGCAGCAGAGAAGGCATATTTCCAGGGACCACCAAATATAGATCAATGGCTCTGAAAGTTCTGGTACTTTTTGGCCCAGTATCAATGAATTAATGAAAACTCTAATATAACTAAAGAAGGCTGGAAAGAATTTTTTTTTTTTAAAAAAAAAAACACCTTTTAACACTTTTTTTGCATACTTCGATGAGTTTCTTATATGTTGGTTTCCCCTCCCTCCATCTGTTTGTTAATTTATGTAAAAGGAATTCTATGACCTGTTATTAATGGGAGTCATGAAACATAATGAATGTGATGACAGCATGGTAATTTATAGGCACACAGTTCTGTGATAATTCTCATTTTCTAGATGTTTCCTAATCCATTTCTACTGATTTTCCTCCCTCCATATTCAAGAGACTTGGAGGATTATAAAGAAAATTATACATGCTGTAATTTCATCAAGATATTTTGTATTCTTTGAAAGATGTTTATTATTATCCTAAGACTTCTAATAATTCTTCCAGCGGTAAAAATCAGACATCCAGACAAATAATTACATGTTATTGCTTTTTAGTGACTACAAGAGAAAAATGAAACTTTTTTTCCTAATTTTCTGGTAATAGTAATAGAATAGCAAACTTATGCCTAAACTACATGGAGTAATTCAAAACTGTCAAATGTACCATGCCACCATATTTTACAGCTTAAAAGTCTTGGACACTCTTGCATAACTTTAAAAAAAAAAGGATAATTAGATATTTGAAAAGGTAACCCCACCTTCAGTCTTGACTATGATTTCATGGACTATAGATGAAATTTCCTGACAACAGTATGGAGATCGTTGCTGTTGTCTTTTTCTGAAATGTTTTTTGATGTGTATAAGTCACTTGTTTAATAGTGCACTAAGAAAGTACAAACTACTTCATTTCAGCATACTACAAGCAAAAAGTTTGTGAAAACTATATAATGATTCAGGTAAAGAAGTTTGATACTTTCTCTGGAAAAGAGAAGTTAAGAATGATACAACTTACTCATAACATCCATTATTTTATATTTTATCCATAGAAATTGCTTAGTGCTAGGTGCTTAGTGCTAGGAACTGCTTATAAGCATTGAGAACATTTTCCCAGGAGAAAATTCATTTTATTGTTTTTAATTAGTTTTATGGGATAAAGTGCTGACCCCACCCTCAAACAGAATAGTAGCAAGCACAAAACACTGCTGAAATAGCAGATATGCTAAAATATACTTGAGGGAAAATATTTTCTCCTTTCCTAACGTTTAATAAATTTGCATAGAAGTTTCTAGACCGCCCAATGCTTCATATAATGTCAGGGTTCCATGCTGCTTGCCTGCCCACCTGTCTTATGGCCAATGACATGATTATTTAGATGACATTTTTCAAGCATATTTTCCATTGTGATAAAAACAAATGTCAACCTTCAGATAAATAGGTTTGGAGGACTTTCCAGAAATGGATATTGGAAGGGTGACTTCAATTATATTGATTTTTGTAGCACTTCCCAGCCTACTGACTACAAAAGGCTGTGAGAGGTAGATGAAGAGTTCGGGATTTCTTTTGGATTCTCTATGTATCACCCTGGTCTGTGAGCTTTTTGACAATGAGACTGTTGATCTGAGGATCCTCCCTTCCTATCTTTGTCTTTTGAGCTCAGCTGATCTCTAATAGGATATAGGGAACTACATTTGTCCCTCCCATCTCCATATTTCCTGTAGTTAAGTTAAAGAAGATTACAACAGTTGCTTGAATTCTTTGCTCAACACCCACTCTTCTCTCCAAGAATACAAATTGCTTTGTTTGACATCTTAAAAATGTGTTTGGTTTGGTTTCTAATGGATGTATTACTACTTTTCTGAAGGATAGACATGACAGTTTTTGACACTGCCCTGGCAACACGCAGCAACATTTCTTTTTAGCATGGCAGTGAAATGAGTCATTTGTTGGAACAGTAAACCTCAAATAAAAACTATGACTTAATCACTCATTCTCATTGGCCTGTTTGTCTCTAGTGAAAATGTAGAATGTTTGTAGGATTTTAATTGTATTTTTTGAATACTAGGAATCAATCCAGCTTCTACTTTAAGGGTAGAAATAGCTGTGAGAACTTATTATGGGGGAGAGACAGCACGAATATGTTGGTTCAACCTGCTTGATCTTTCAGGAACTTTTAATACAATTGAATCTGATGTGTTCTGGGGTGTGGGAACTATGTTACAGTGGTTTCATTCCTCCTTGCAAAGACCATGTCAGAGATTAATAATGGATCACTGTTTATCTGCACTTGTTAGCTCTGATGAGTGCTGGAACCATTCTGCTTCCTTATTAGTGACTGCCTAACTGCCACATGACACAGAAGGTAGGTCATGAACCAGGAACAAGGAAATCCAGCAACTCAGCACATGCTCAGTATAGGGTGATCAAAAAAACCCATGATGCACCAGGTTATGCCAGTATGTGGAAGGAGATGATTGGTCCTCCGTATGGGCCAGTATGTGGAAGGAGATTATTGGCCCTGATTAGCAAACAATGTAACTGTTCTTATTACTTCTTGTTAATAAAAGAGCAGGCCCCAAACTGTTCTGGGCTCGCTCGCTCGCTTGCTCATTCATTCCAAGGAACCTGGCTCATGTCATTTTTCCTTCTCGGTGTTGTAAGGCCTACCCCATGAGCGGCCCATTAGGTGCGGGATGAAAAAACCTGCAGATGAGTGCCAAAAACACACTATTTTATCTTTGTGTGAAACTTCTTGAAACTTTCTAGTTGTCAGGAGTGTTTGAGCTTGGTGTCATCAATATTGTGCTGATAGTGAGCTTCACTGAGTACCATACACACACACACACACACACATATATACATACACACACACACACACACACATCTATATATACATATACACATACATACTGTATATATAGATGTGTGTGTGTGTGTGTGTGTGTATTCTCAGAGAAGCACAGAGCTGAAGACAGAAGCCTGAAGATGATGAATGAGACTTCATCGAAACGTTGCCTAGATACTTCCAATCTTACGCAGGAGAAAACCCGAATAACCAAAGATCCACATACAAATACCCGCGAGAACCTCAGAAAACATATATATATGGTATTCAGCTTTGTTCGGGTATTTTCCCACGTCATTATAATTGTGCTTTTAAAGTTGTAGCGACGTTTCGGCAGAATCTCATCTGCCATCATCAGGCTTGTGTATTATGTTCATCTGTGAGTCAGGCTTTCACAGCTGTTTCTGTTTTAAATTCTGCTGTGCCAGAATGGTTTTTTCTCCATCCTAATTGGTTGGAAGTCTTGGTCTGTGTTTATTGGTCTTGGAGTTTGCTGTGTTCTGCTTGATTGGTGTTTCTAATATCTTCTGTCTGTTTTGTGGCATTTTTTTTTTTGTCTTGATTGGCTGGCAACATTGTGTTTCCTATATTGGAGGCTTTTAGTGCAGCTTGGCTTCGAGTAAACGGATGGCTATCATTTATTGGGAAGCTAGGTTTCATCTGGGTGCCTGGTTGGGGTGTGTTTGAGCTGGAGGTATCAGGGAGGGTCTGTTTGTGCCCAGGTTTTTACTTGGCTTGTGGTGGGGAAATTTTTTTGTTTGTGAGTGCAGGCTTCCAGATAATTGACAGTCTGGTGGAGTCATCTCTTCTATTCATGCTTTCAGGTCTTTTTTCAATCTCTATGGCTTCTCTGATAATTCTGTAGCTGGGGTTTTCTATAGTGGCTAGGGTTTAGGTGCCATTGAAGTCGATGCTATGACCTGTGGCTTTCATGTGTTGAACTAGTGAGGAAGTGTGTTCCAGCTTTTTGACTGCATTTTTGTGTTCATCCAGGCATGTACTTATTCTTCTACTCGTCTGTCCAATGTATGTGGCTGGGCATGATGCACAGGGGACTTCATATATGCCTTGGTTTTCCAGGTCAATTTTATCTTTGGGGTATCTTAGGATGGCTGCTATTTTTCTGTCTGTTTTGAAGGCAGTCTTGATGTGATGCCTGTGTAGTATCTTACTGATTTTGTCTGTAGTACCTCTTATGTAGGGCAGGACAGCAGTTCCACAGATCTATTCACCTTCTAGGTCTCCATTACGTCTCAGTGTGTTTTTGTGGATCAGGCTTGTGATTTTGCTTTTGTGGAAGCCGTTGGCTGTCAGTACTTTAGTCAGGGTGCATAGTTCAGTCTTTATGTGTGTCTTGTCTGCCAGGCGTTTGGTTCTGGCAATTAGAATATATATATTCTTAAGAATACTGCTATTCTAACACAGCAGTAGGCTAGCACCAAATTTAAAACAGAAACGGTTGTGAAAGCCTGACTCATAGACGAACACAATACACAAGCCTGATGATGGCAGATGAGATTCTGCCGAAATGTCTACAACT
Source organism: Notechis scutatus (assembly GCF_049901735.1). Classification (NCBI taxonomy): domain Eukaryota; kingdom Metazoa; phylum Chordata; class Lepidosauria; order Squamata; family Elapidae; genus Notechis; species Notechis scutatus. The sequence goes on along the minus strand of NC_142009.1, from coordinate 207,349,158 downwards.
TTAAAAGCACAACTATAATGACGTGGGAAAATACCCGAACAAAGCTGAATACCATATATGGTAAAAAAAATTGGAAATGTTTTTGGAAAGGATTCATTCATATTTTTGCTACTTATGTGCTATTCGATTCTAGGAATTACTATGATCAGCTTACAAAGGAGAAAACTAAAATGGTTTGAATTGAAAAAAATAGTAATGATCAAATTCTCACCCTAACAAGAAGAAGGGATCCACTCAGGGGTGGGCTTCAAAAATGTTAGCAATGGGTTCTCTGCCTGGTTGCTGGGTTGCTGTAGCTTCCCACTTTTTACCAAAGTGGGAAGCTACAGCAGTATTACTTTTTGGTCTATGAACAATATCAAACCCAGATGACTCAGTCTTCTTAATATCCCCTTCTTACTGGACTTTTAGAAGAGGCAAATCAAACAAAATTGCCATTTTTGTCATTGCTTTTAGTGAAATAGACATAGAAAATACATCCACCCACACCTATACTTTGTAACAGTGTGACTAAAGGAGAGAGAAATTATTAAAAGTGTTTGGAAGTTAATTCTGAGATGGGAGAATAGGTCAGGCAATAATATTAACTAATACCTAGAAGATGAAACATTGGAATCTATGGCAGAACTCGCAATAGCAACTACGCCCAAAATTGCCAATCTTAAAATTAGTATGAATAATGGCATTTGTAATATTGTAGTAGCGTAACTGAATAAAATGTCAAATTCCTTCACAGAGATGGGATCGACATTATTCAACTCACTTTCCACTAAATCCATCCATGACCACTCTCCCCTGCATCTTACTTTAGAGGAATTGGAATTAAAATATCTTAAAAGCAAGGAATGTATAAGTCTACTGGTATAAACTAAAACTGCAGCATAAAGGTATCATTGCATTATAGTTAGGGAGACAGCCAGTGTGTACTTGTGTACTATGGTGAGAATGGCGCTCAATGAAAAGAAATTGAACAAACTAAATACATTTATAAAGATACTTGAGGCATGGTGAATAAGAAGTGATCATACAGATTCAGAGCTCTGAAAAAATTGTTTATTTCATGTTTATCTTTTGGTTATATTCATCTAAAATAAAGTTGTAGTTGTCTCTGAAAGGTTTTTTCTTCTTCTATTGAATGTACAACGGTTTTATTACTTAATCTACCAACCTTCTTTCATCAAATCTACAATTCGGAATAGCTAATACTGTGATTTGTTAGTTTTATGTTCTAAGGCAGATATAAAAATCAGGAACTTTTTCTCATCAATAATATATATTTTAATGTTTTAAAATAAATTATAGTAACATTATTTTGCAGTGATATTTTATGACCTATGCTTGACTAAATGTCAGCAAAAGTTGGTATTTGAAAGCTTGTCTCATCCATCTTTTTCAGGAAATGCTACAATAAACATCATCATAATGAGTTAGATTAGATTACTCACAAATGCACAATTTGCTATTGCTTTGAATGTCACATGCACCACAGGACCAGTTAAAAGTGCAACACACACACACATTGCCAGTTGGGTATTTGGATATGGGTCATCAAATTATTACACTTACAGTTCCTTTAAAGCATATTTATGCATGTCTGTATTTGCTTATACAATCCATTCCAGTAGAATTCTAAGTGGTTTGTTAGGAATGTAAGTCATCTAACAACTATTTAGGTTGGACAATATATAAACCAGGATAGACATTTTAATACTGTCTCTTTAAGAGAATCCTAAAAGTGTAATTGGGTGTGGTTACTCAAATGGCTATAAGATGGAGCCAGAAACCTGGGTTGTTTAGTCTTAGTCTCAGAAGAAGTCTCAGTGAGTCTCTCTTTTTCCTTCTGTTGGAAAATATTGCCGTTTCTTCTAATTGACTGATATTCTCGGATTTGATGTAAGTCTGATACTGAACTGTTTTTGATGCTGGACTTTGTTATTGGATTATCCCTGGACTGAAAACTGACTGATTTACCTGTGAATGACTTTGGACTGTATTTTGAACTTTGCTTAAACGTTCCTGGAAGTAAAAACCTACATTTACTGTATAGTGTATCTGTGTGGTGTGTGTGTGTATTATTCAAACACTACTCTCTATACGTCTCCCTGTATGTGCTCATTCTCCTAACGGGGAATTACCTCAATATGGTTTACATTCCTTTTCTAAAGCAAAAGGATTAAAATATAAGGCAAAATGATATCACAATATATTAGCTTGGAGTTTGGAACATAATCAAAAGGCCTGAAATTTTTTTGTTCAATGAATGGGATCCAGACATAGAATAACACTTTAAATCAGTGGAAATTAACCCAGTCTTCATTAAAAAAATCAAATTTATGTCAGTGACTGTATTCCAATTAAAATGAAGTTTAAATCAAATTCAGTATTTTATAGATACAAGACTGCGCTGGTGATAACAAGACAAAATGGTTTAAAGGCCTCTCAGAAACAATCTGGTAATTTTACATAATCCCTATATAATGAATTCCCTTTTTATTATGTGATTCTATATAAAAACTCATTCACTCATAATGTTAGGCTGCATTCAGAAAACCAACAAAACAAAAACTTTTGCCATGGAGATCAGACACTGGGTGAATAGGGACAAATCCCTCTAATTATATTTACTTGTTTTTATTGTAAAAAGGATAAAACACAATGTAAAACACAGATAATATACAATACTCTTTCTGTCCTTCATTAGCTGTACCTGTTTTATCATTAATTAAATTCATACTTGCCTGATGAATCTGTCACATTATACAGTTAATAAAGCTAGACTACAAAATAATGCTTCATTTATTGCTCACAGAGTTTGGCTACTGCAACTAATTACATTATGAAAGAAAAAGTGTAAGTTTTCCTAATGGCAGACATTTTACAAAATAAATAATTCCTGCAGATTTGGTGAGATATATTTGATATATCAGAAGGAAGGTCATTTTAAGCAACCAGTGATAGTATTTGTCCTTATAATACTCCAAAAATGAATTATCTGTAAATTATTCCAGAAAATCAAATGGAACAAATAAAAAGTTAGAATAAAGTATAGCCTTCATCCTTGGAAAGTGAATTGCACACAAAAGTAATTTAGCAACCCAGTAACTAAATAGAGACATGACTAATGCCTTTTTATATTCATCAGCAAGCCAGAACAAAATAATAGCCCTAAAGAGAAAAGAAGTACTGGAAAGTAAGTGATTTAAAATGAAATAAAGAAAACCAGATAAAAAAGAATGTTAATTCAGTAGTTTTCCACTGAAGAAATCATCAAGTCTTAATTCTCTAAGCATCACCAATTGTTCTATACTGCAACATCTCTAATATAACCGAAGTAAGAACATTTGAGCATAGCGAATCTATTGCTAGAAGAGAACGTAATATTGCAAAATTAATTTTCCCTGAAATATTTAGTGAATACTACTTTCAATATGTGCTATATAATAGTAAAAGAAAGTTTCATTGTCAGTCGTGTCCAACTCTGCTCATCTCCGTTTCTTGGCCGAGGGAGCCAGTGTTATTCGAAGACAATTTACATGGTCATGTGGCCAGCATGGCTACATGCCAAAGGTGTAGAGAATGCTGTTACCTTCCCACCAAAGTGGTGCCTATTAATCTATTTGCATTTGCATGCTTATGAACTGCTAGGTGAGCAGGAGCTGAAGCAAGTAAGCTCACCCAATTATGCACAGCTCGGCTCTTAAACCTGGCTGTCAGGTCTCCAGCTGACAAGCTTAGCATCTTTAACCACTGAGCCATCACCCATCGCATAATAATAACAAGTTAAAACGGGAGGGGTAGTCTTTAATTTGAAAAAATGAACCTCTTATAGCTGAATCGAAAGCCTGGAAAGATTATAGGAAATCATTTATAACATTTCAGTGTTGTTATTGTTGTTGTCTCCAGCCAGTGTTTTTTACTCAGACTGTTCCTTAATGAATATAGAAATGAAATAGTTGTGGAAGTAAGGTTGCATCCAATTATGATTGCCTATTTATTGGTGGAACAGGATGCATCAGCACATAGCTCTTACCCTCACTCTCACCCTTCATTTTCTTTCAAAAGCTAATTTAAAACAGAACACGGTGCTGAATTTAAATGCAACAGGATATATATCAGAATAAGATATCCAATATATATTAAACAATGAATAGCAACAGCACCAATTCAGTAACCAACCCTTTTGGAGATCAAAGGAGGAAAATATTGCCTTCTTTCATGTTATCATCATTATTTGTCAGAAGGTATTATTAAAATCTACTAATGCCTTTTTTGGATAAATAAACATAATAATTAGGCAAAATATAAAGGACAGTGTAAAACCACACGTAAAAATCTTCCAGATTTTCCCTTCCAGTCCAGGACACAGATGTTCCTACATAGGAGAGTTACTATTACTAAGTGTTTCTGCCAGAATGAAGAGATTTAAGTCTAGGAAGTAAAGAAAGTTGTTTATAAAACTGACATGAAATGTTGGCTAAATAATTAGTTTTTCAATCAAGGTCCCCTGAAACAGGAAAGAACTTGTGCTTAGGTCTCTCTGGAGATTATTATGGAAGATTCATTGCTTCTATTCCACTGAAACTTCTTGAATCAAATCCTGAACAGGTACCCCACCAAATTCTAAACTTTCATATTTATCTTTCTTCTCTATTAGTAAGCAATTCTCTTATTGGATCAGGAATTCAAGAACTGATTTGCATCAAATATATTAGAAATTCAGACCAAATACATGCAATTCAATCTTTCAATCTTTTATGATTAAAATATTGCTATTCTAATAAAACAATTATGTGGGGTACTGGCAGAGATGTAGAGAGGTCATTAAAAATAGTTTTTTTAACATTAAAACATTTTTTTCAGCATTGTTGTAACTCTGAATGGTCGTTAAGCAAGAGCTACCTGTAGCAATAATGGCTTTTAAGAATTGTTCAATACTAATGGAGTATAAATTGTAACAGAAGTAGATAACTTGCCAAAACAAGAATAGCAGAATATGCTGCAGTAATATGGCTGTATCATAGGGGATGAAGTCAGAAGTTATTCATAATTTGTCATGAATAAGAATCTCAGCAAGCTTACTATTGACTTTTCATAACAAATATATTTTTTCCTAAGTCTTATAGTAGATCTGTCCACAAAGCCATTGTTAAGTCACTGAATTGCTTTTAGTAAACAATGGAAAAATATATTGTATATATAAAATAACAGTATTTTACTTGTCCTTGTAATGTTTTATGATATATTCCTTTATTGATGAAAATATTATTTCACAGATTTATTTTGCATTATTTTAAAAATTTATTTAATAAAGGACTATACATCTAAAAACAGATTTGTATTTAGCTCCAGATAAAGTACATTAGCTCAGCATAATGTATGTTTATGTACACAGTGCAATTGTGGACATTTTTTAAAATAAAAATTAGAGTAATTCATGAATTTCTTATGAAATTAAATCTTTAGCTAATGTAAGATCACCTATTTCCAGGAGTATTACAGATTCTGATTATACATATTTATTAGTTAGAAATACTATCACTCAATCACGAGAAACTCAGATGATGAAACATATATTTACCAACTTTTTTTCTGTCAAATCTAGTCTCTTGTTTTTCATTCAGTGGTAAACACAAAAATTGATTGTGACATCTATGAAATTGTTACCTCTGATTGTTTCATGGCTCATTTGTATAATCAAGATTTAGTATAAGTATTATCTAGAAGCCAGTCACAAATAGGAATTGATGTTCATGCTGAAATTCACTTATATATAAATATGTCCTATCCTTAAAAAGAAAAAAAAACTTTTCTTCTTCTCAGTTGCCCAGAGTTCTTTGCAATTATCAGAATAAATTACTGCCTGCATAAAAGTTTTTTGTAAGCTTATTATTGATGTGAAGGTAAATATGCTGAAATGGAATCATTTAAGTTGATTGCAAGCCAATTACCTTCCAACTTATTTTGATTTCTTTTTTTATTATGTATATAGTTTTATTTGTTTGTAATATAACATACAAAGAGAATACAAAAGCAAATATTAGGAAAATTAGGAAAGGAAAAGGGGAAGTGAATAGTGGGAGGAAGGAAAGGAAAAAGAAAAAAGGAGGCATTGACTTCTGATTCCTTTGGTGAAGTTAAATAAGGCATTAAGATCTACCATCAACTTTTTACTTTTTCATAACTTAGAAACTAGCCATTTCTGTAATAACAAAGCTATCTAATTGGTAAAACCCAAGTTAAAGTTTCACCTTTTTTCCACCTCAAGCTCAAAGTCCAGAAGTGGTTTCCAAATCAAAGTAAAGGTCTTCATGTTTTTTTCTATAATCAGAGCAGAACCCTAACCCAACTTATTTTGACTTCTGGCCAGCACCCATGTTAGTATAATAACTGACGTTTTCTCCTAAAATTATCTAAAAAAATTTCCAAAAGGAAGTTTGTTGATTTTCAGATGTCCACAATTCACATAAATTCCTTCACCAATATGCTTCTTTTATCTCTGAGGATATATGCACCTATTGCCCAATTGCTCTGTCACCGGAATGGATCATCAGCCATTCTCTGAAGACAAGGACAGACCTTTTTAACTTCTAGAATTGTTCTTTATTTCTAGATATAATTTTATTAAATTTTTAATTACAATAGTGCAAACTAATACAAACTAAGAGAAAGAGAAGCAATTGGAAAAAAAGAATAAGAAGTATAGGAAAATAAGAAAAAGAAAAGAGGAAACGAAATCATAAAGAAAAAGGCATAGGGGAAAACACTTTTCTTCCTTATAGGATAACCCTCAGGATTTACTGGCCAGTTTGTAAAGAAAGAAATACCCCCCTCTTCATTTTCAAAGCATTTATTAAATCTTTTGCAGATTTTCTCTTAATATATTACCGTATATACTCGAGTATAAGTCGACCCGAATATAAGCCGAGGCACCTAATTTTACACAAAAAACCTGGGAAAACTTATTGACTCAAGTATAAGCCGAGGGTGGGAAATGGAGCAGCTACTGGTAAATTTCAAAAATACAAATAATTAATTTGGGAAACGATCTCACTATCTCACGTCACCTCGGGAAGGGAAAGGCAAAGCGCTTTTGCCTTTCCCTTCCCGGCTGGGGCTGTTGGGAGTCGCTGCCGCCTGCCTTTCCCTTCCCGGCTGGGGCCGTTGGGAGTCGCCGCCGCCTGCCTTTCCCTTCCCGGCTGGGGCCGTTGGGAGTCGCCGCCGCCTGCCTTTCCCTTCCCGGCTGGGACTGTTGGGAGTCGCCGCCGCCTGCCTTTCCCCTGCCTTTCCCTTCCCGGCTGGGACTGTTGGGAGTCCCCGCCGCCTGCCTTTCCCTTCCCGGCTGGGGCCGTTGGGAGTCGCCGCCGCCTGCCTTTCCCTTCCTGGCTGGGGCCGTTGGGAGTCCCCGCCGCCTGCCTTTCCCCCTGCCTTTCCCTTCCCGGCTGGGACTGTTGGGAGTCGCCGCCGCCTGCCTTTCCCTTCCCGGCTGGGGCCGTTGGGAGTCCCCGCCGCCTGCCTTTCCCCCTGCCTTTCCCTTCCCGGCTGGGACTGTTGGGAGTCGCCGCCGCCTGCCTTTCCCTTCCCGGCTGGGGCCGTTGGGAGTCCCCGCCGCCTGCCTTTCCCCCTGCCTTTCCCTTCCGGCTGGGACTGTTGGGAGTCGCCGCCGCCTGCCTTTCCCTTCCTGGCTGGGGCCGTTGGGAGTCCCCGCCGCCTGCCTTTCCCCTGCCTTTCCCTTCCAGGCTGGGACTATTGGGAGTCGCCGCCGCCTGCCTTTCCCTTCCCGGCTGGGGCCGTTGGGAGTCCCCGCCGCCTGCCTTTCCCCCTGCCTTTCCCTTCCCGGCTGGGACTGTTGGGAGTCCCCGCCGCCTGCCTTCCCTTCCCGGCTGGGGCCGTTGGGAGTCCCCGCCGCCTGCCTTTCCCCTGCCTTTCTCTTCCCGGCTGGGGCCGTTGGGAGTCGCCTCCGCCTGCCTTTCCCTTCCCGGCTGGGGCCATTGGGAGTCCCCGCCGCCTGCCTTTCCCTTCCCGGCTGGGGCCGTTGGGAGTCCCCGCCGCCTGCCTTTCCCCCTGCCTTTCCCTTCCCGGCTGGGACTGTTGGGAGTCGCCGCCGCCTGCCTTTCCCTTCCCGGCTGGGGCCGTTGGGAGTCCCCGCCGCCTGCCTTTCCCTTCCCGGCTGGGGCCGTTGGGAGTCCCCGCCGCCTGCCTTTCCCCTGCCTTTCTCTTCCCGGCTGGGGCCGTTGGGAGTCGCCGCCGCCTGCCTTTCCCTTCCCGGCTGGGGCCGTTGGGAGTCGCCGCCGCCTGCCTTTCCCTTCCCGGCTGGGGCCGTTGGGAGTCCCCGCCGCCTGCCTTTCCCCCTGCCTTTCCCTTCCCGGCTGGGACTGTTGGGAGTCGCCGCCGCCTGCCTTTCCCTTCCCGGCTGGGGCCGTTGGGAGTTCCACCGCCTGCCTTTCCCCTGCCTTTCCCTTCCCGGCTGGGACTGTTGGGAGTCCCCGCCGCCTGCCTTCCCTTCCCGGCTGGGGCCGTTGGGAGTCCCCACCGCCTGCCTTTCCCCCTGCCTTTCTCTTCCCGGCTGGGGCCGTTGGGAGTCGCCGCCGCCTGCCTTTCCCTTCCCGGCTGGGGCCGTTGGGAGTCGCCGCCGCCTGCCTTTCCCTTCCCGGCTGGGGCCGTTGGGAGTCCCCGCCGCCTGCCTTTCCCCCTGCCTTTCCCTTCCCGGCTGGGACTGTTGGGAGTCGCCGCCTGCCTTTCCCTTCCCGGCTGGGGCCGTTGGGAGTCCCCGCCGCCTGCCTTTCCCTTCCCGGCTGGGGCCGTTGGGAGTCCCCGCCGCCTGCCTTTCCCTTCCCGGCTGGGGCCGTTGGAAGTCCCCGCCGCCTGCCTTTCCCCCTGCCTTTCTCTTCCCGGCTGGGGCCGTTGGGAGTCCCCGCCGCCTGCCTTTCCCTTCCCGGCTGGGGCCGTTGGGAGTCGCCGCCGCCTGCCTTTCCCTTCCCGGCTGGGGCCGTTGGGAGTCCCCGCCGCCTGCCTTTCCCCCTGCCTTTCCCTTCCCGGCTGGGACTGTTGGGAGTCGCCGCCGCCTGCCTTTCCCTTCCCGGCTGGGGCCGTTGGGAGTCCCGCCGCCTGCCTTTCCCCCTGCCTTTCCCTTCCCGGCTGGGACTGTTGGGAGTCGCCGCCGCCTGCCTTTCCCTTCCCGGCTGGGGCCGTTGGGAATCCCGCCGCCTGCCTTTCCCTTCCTGGCTGGGGCCGTTGGGAGTCCCCGCCGCCTGCCTTTCCCTTCCCGGCTGGGGCCGTTGGGAGTCCCCGCCGCCTGCCTTTCCCCCTGCCTTTCTCTTCCCAGCTGGGGCCGTTGGGAGTCGCCGCCGCCTGCCTTTCCCTTCCCGGCTGGGGCCGTTGGGAGTCCCCGCCGCCTGCCTTTCCCTTCCCGGCTGGGGCCGTTGGGAGTCCCCCGCCTGCCTTTCCCTTCCCGGCTGGGGCCATTGGGAGTCGCCGCCGCCGGAGCGGCCCCAGTCCCCCGTTGCCTCGGGAAGGGAAAGGCCACAGCTTGGAAGGCCACCGCTGGAGCGAAGCTGCGCGCAGCCGCTGCACTAGCATCGGATCGGGCGTGCCGGATGGTTCCGACCGAGCCCCGAGCGTCGTCTTTGGCGCCCGCCCAGCACCGCGGAGCTCCCTGTACCGGGAGAAGGGGAAGACCCCCCCCCGGGGCGGGGTAGGGAGAGGAGCTTCTCTCGCCCTCCCCTCTTTCCATGCCCACCAGTGTCCCCGCAGGATGACCCCCGCCCCGCAGTCGCCGCCGCTTGAAAGAGACGGGCCGGGTGTGGGTAGAAAGGCGCCGGGCGCCCTTGGAGTAGAAGGTCCCGCGTTCGCCTGTCTGCCCGCGGATGTCAGCGGAGCAGCCGCTGCTACGGGAACAGTTTACTGCCATCGCCCTCAAAAGGGGGGCAACCGGACAGGGAATCCGAGGGCAGTGCTCGTTGCGTGCCGGAGGCGACAAGCCCCGCTCGGGTGGACGTGTTTGCCCAGAGACCCCGGACGAAGCAGCGGCAAAGCTCCGCTGACATCCGCGGGCAGACAGGCGAACGCAGGACCTTCTCCTCCAAGGGCGCCCGGCGCCTTTCTACCCACCCCGGCCCGTCTCTTTCAAGCGGCGGCGACTGCGGGCGGGGGTCGTCCTGCGGGGACACCGGTGGGCGCGGAAAGAGGGGCGGGCGGGAGAAGCTCCTCTCCCTGCCCCGCCCGGGGGTCTTTCCCTTCTCCCGGTACAGGGAGCTCCGCGGTGCTGGGCGGGCGCCAAAGACGACACTCGGGGCTCGGTCGGAACCGTCCGGCGCGCCCGATCCGATGCTAGCACAGCGGCTGTGCGCAGCTTCGCTCCAGCGGTGGCCTTCCAAGCCGTGGCCTTTCCCTTCCTGAGGCGGCGGGACTGAGGTCGCGCCGGCGGCAGCGACTCCCAACACCCCGGCCGGGAAGGGAAAGGCAAAAAGCTCTTTGCCTTTCCCTTCCCGAGGCGGCGGGACTGCGACTCCAGACAGCCCGACCGGGAAGGGAAAGGCAAAAGCGCTTTGCCTTTCCCTTCCCGAGGCGGCGGGACTGAGGTCGCGCCGGCGGCAGCGACTCCCGACAGCCCCGGCCGGGAAGGGAAAGGCAAAAAGCGCTTTGCCTTTCCCTTCCCGAGGCGGCGGGACTGCGACTCCAGACAGCCCCGGCCGGGAAGGGAAAGGCAAAAAGAGCTTTGCCTTTCCCTTCCCGAGGCGGCGGGACTGGGGCCGCTCCGGCGGCAGCGACTCCACACCATTTTTTTTTTCAGAGGGGAATCTGACTCGAGTATAAGTCGAGGGGGATTTTTTCAGCACAAAAAATGGGCTGAAAAACTCGACTTATACTCGAGTATATACGGTAATAGTTAGAATTCATGCTTCTTAAGGAATGAACCCAGGGGTGGGCTGCTACTGGTTTGTACCAGTTCGGACGAACTGGATGCTAATTTTACATCTGGTTCACCAAATCAGTAGTTCTGGCAACTGGCTGGCCCCGCCCACCACTCCCCTCCCCAGAGTCTCCACACAGTCCATTTTAGATCCCAGATAAGTGCAGGGCCCACACAGAGTCTCAGGGAGGGTGAATAATGGGCCTTCCAGAGGCTTCGGAGGGCCTCTGGAGGGTCTGCGGAGCCCAAAGAGGCTGTTTTTGCCTTCCTGGAGTCTCAAAGAAAGCCTCCAGAGCCCAGGGAGAACAAAAATGCCCCCCCCCCGCCGCCATGGTGCAGGAGGCTGCATAGGCCACATCCACCATGGCCATGCCCACCCAGCAACTGGGCAGAGAACCGGTTGCTTAATTTTTTGAAACCCACCCCTGAATGAACCCCTACATTCAAACATATCTACTTAAGTTCAAAGCTGTGTAGATCAACATAGATAGAACTCAGTGAGTAAATAAGATCAGTCAATCAATCAATTCTCTATCACACAGTTTCAGAGAAATATGCATTACAAAGAAAGATATTGGGAGAGCCACCATGATGTAATGGTGAAAGTGTTGCTAAGATGTAACAGTTAAGGTGTTGGTCAAGGAGCAGAGACACCCAGTTTATAGTCCTTTGTTAGACTCAAAAGCTAGGTTTGAGATTTGAGGCCAGCAATCTTTTTACAGCCCTAGATTTGGGAAGTAAACAAAAAGAATCAACCTACATTGGAAAGAATGTTAGATGATAATTCAGAACTTTAAATGAAAAGTCCTTCATTCTGAACAGGATTGACTATTAGCTTTATCCTTCATTTGTGCAACAGCTGAAGAGGATAAGCATGAAATCCATAAAAGAAACACAAAATGGACTGCCTATGGATGTTATATAATACCTTTTTCATCTAAATCTGTATTTCAGAGATGGGTAGGACAAGGACAATCTAATTACAGCAAAGTCTAGAGTATATCCCATGTTCAATTCCTCAGGCATATGGAAAGAGTTTTTCTATTCTTCAGTGCTGAGTTTCATAGCAGTTTGTTATTGTAGACTCTTTATGAGGGAATTATTTTAATGTCATTTTTCATTTTTTATTAATTGTTAAACACAATATACTCCTTTCCACCGAAGCCTGCAGAGAAGATGGTAGGTAGATTTGTTTTTTAATAATATTGCATTCATCTAACACATTAATTTGACATTAATTTGAGGGAAATTAAAAACATTTCTTCACTATGGCTTTCTTTCCCTTAGTTTACTTTTATACCACAACATATCACAGTTTTCAAGAAAAATTCATTGTCTTTTTTATTATTATTTTTGCTTTGTTTTTTTCTCTGAAACTACATCATTGATGCTACAGGTTAGGGAGATAATTCTAGTGTTCAGAGTAACATGATACTGGAGATTGATCTAGATGTGTTAAAAGCATTATGTTTTGAATTCCAATTATACATCACTATTCAGAAATCTCTAGCCTTTGTTCTTGGGTTTGCTCAATTCATGAAGTCATCTAAGATAACCAAGCAATTTCTCTCAAACTTACATGATGTTTCTGTGAGGTTAGACATTGTGAAGAAAGGCTAACTGGTAGGCAATTTAGTGCTCACAGAGTTTGGCTACTATAACTAATTTCATTAAGAAAGAAGCTCAAGGATATTATATATTCATCTTCAGAAAGAAGTCATGTTTTAATTAGAAAAATATACTTCATGTATTATATGCTAAACCCATTGTACAGAAAATTTTATATACTGAAGGTATATGTTAATAGCCTTCATTTGCATGAAAAACACAAATACAAAAATTAAGATCTCACTTTTTCTCCCTTCAAATCTGATATTTGTCCAACTAATTTCAGGATTAGATAGATATTGCTCTACCTGATCTTTTGATTAACATTCTTGTATGATAGATGATAGAATATTTGATTCTCAAAAATCATTTTTCTGCTTAAACTGTGTATATGTATACACATAACATTACACACATACACATACATACATACATACATAGACAAACATACACATATAAACAAACATACATGCCAGAAGCATCATTATAATGAATAGGATAAAATAGACTAACAAAATTATCACTGAATAACACAAAGTTAAATATTTTTCACTTCCTTAAGAACTTTGGGTACTTTTTAATGATCACCAACCAAGCCTCTAAGTTGTCTGAGCTAATGTGCATTTAACACTTCATGTCCATTTGATCTTTGGCTTTTCTTTTGACATCTAATATTAGCTTTACATTACATTACAAGATTACTTGTAATGCAGCTGCTTTGTAGATTGGAGGTAGCACTATAACATCAATGCAGACAACTAAATTACTCTCTGACAGTGGCTGACTGTCCCTGAAAAATTTGCTTGTACTTGAAATAATGATCTGTTTGCAAGAGGTTCTGACCTTCATTTATCAGGCCTCTCCACTTTGACACAAGCATATGTAATCTAGGAAAGAAGGTGATGATAATGATAATCATTAATGTTAGTTAAAAATTATTAAGTATGATATAGTTCATGCATTTTTGATGTCAGCCCACTTCTTACTTTTAGGAAACTTATAGAGAACCTGTGCATTCCACTTTATAGGAAATAGATATGTATATTTTTAAGTCTACAGGGTTGTGGGGGTTTTTTGAGAAAAATTAAGTGCAAAATGTAAAATATGTCTAAATTTGAGAAGCACACATTGGACAAAGATTTTTCCATTTATTTAAAGAGCTAATTCTGCCTAGATGAATTTTCAGCAGTAATGACTGGAATTATAGGAAATAGAACTGTGAAGTTAATATATATAACTACACACACACATAATTTAAGTGTATCATCTCATTTAATTTGAGCACATCATGCATTCTCCATCTTTATTGAATAATAAATAAAAGTTGTATAAAGTTTTATAAATGTTTGAATGATAGTTTTGCTTCTCCTAGAAAGGATTATTTAATCTTTGCTCATTATCCCTCCCCTCATATCTGCACTGAAGGTTTTCTTCTTCTTCCTGTAGTATAAATGAAAAAGAGTAATTAAAGACTTGTGAAGATCTATCATACTACATGGAGACATGGTGGTAGGGAAGAACATGATATTCTGGTAGAATGTGCTCAGATCTTGCCCAAGACATTTCTAAACTTGGCTAAAATCATGCCCATTGAGAATGCACTTGGCAAACGACAATTCTAACATAGATTTATAGGTTCTCAAATGCAGTTCTACACAATGGCAAAACCTACAAGTGGGATTGTGCAGGAAGAGACAGAAGAAAAATAAATTGACCTGAAATAGATAACACTTGAACAAATGTATGATCTCTATCCTAGCAGACAGAAGAAATAAGACAGACTGCACAATTTTCAACCTACAACCTCAAACTTGTTCATTTAACTCACTTCAGCCAACTGGAAAAATGCAAATGTTAGCCCCTTTATTCAGAACTCTGAATACAGAAATTGTTATTACTGAATTCATGGTATTTTTGTATGTGAAAAGAACAGGACTCAGTCCCCCCCGCCCCGTTTCTTCTCTGTGTAATACCATTCTTCTCAAGCTTTCTTGCACAAAGGATACTTTTAGAAGAAAGGATTCTAGTTTAAAAGACAGATAATACAGCTTGGCAGACTAGACTTCCCCATTTCTATATGAGCGAACAAATGTAATTCAAAAAGTAGGCTTAGAAAAGTGACACTGCTCATCCTTGGGTGGTTTCATATTGATTATTTAAAAGGAAAAACAGTATTAAGAATTTTAGCTATAGAAAGCTGCTCAGCTATAGAAAGCTGCTAAAGCCATAATGGAAGACTGTAGCTTTACAAATACAAAAAATATCTTCCCTCCCCCTTGTTTCTCTCTAACTATCCTAAACTTGATCCAGACTTCATTTATTTATAATACTATAAAAATAAATTTATCAGCCACCTTTGCATTCTTTCTAGTCCCAAATTGTGGCAACATACCATAAAACGAATAGACAATACCCCGCTTTGTCTTCATTGACAGATCCCAAATACATTTAGAATATGTTACATTTGCAAGGAGTCACTTTAAGTTCACCTTAACTTATCAATACCTGACACCTAGTTAGACCACCCAAAAACATTTAGTCTCTTTGCTTTAAACTTGGCAGTCATTATTGACTCCCGCCTGCCTGAAGAATAAAAAAAAGAATAAAAAAAAAAGGTTTAGTGTAACATGATGCTATCCTTCAATCCTTTAGAGTCAACCCCGAAGTGAACCTGGGTGAGGCCATCTTGGAGGCTTCAAGGCTGCCATATAACAGAGGGAGGGGGGAAATAGTTAGATGGGGTTTTGTAGCAAAATAATAAAGTTTTCCTGTAGGAACCAAGGACATTCTCACAGGTGATTGGCCAGAGGAGCAGTAACCAAGCAACCGGCCAGTACCTTCATTGGACAGTGTGACCAATTCAGGGGGAAGGGGGAAAGGGGAAATATTTCTTTTTTAATTAAGTGAAAGCTGTGAGAAACTTTAGTTTTCATCAGTTGTGCCAATATGATGTATCTGTTATTTGAGGAAAATGCCTGCCTCAGAGTTCTGCTTTCTATGTTTAGTTTAGTTTATTGTCATTGCACCTCATACAATGAAATTAAATGCCATCTTCAGTGTACATTATAACTATAAAATTAAAACACAAACACACATCCTTCACATTCCATACAATTGAATTGAAAACCTGATATTGCATTAATATTGCACTATACAATATAATTTGATATAGTTACTGCCCTGGGATAGAAGCTGTTTTTCAGCCTATTTGTCTTTGTTTTTATTATCTTGTACCATCCGCCAGATGGTAATAGTTCAATAAAAAAAGGGTACCCAGGATGAGATGGATCTTTAGGAATATTTTGAACTTTCTTAAGGCAGTGGAAGCTATAAAGCTCTTCCAAAGAGGAAAGAGGGCAACCAATGATCCTCTGGGCAACGATATTAACCCTCTGGAATGCTGTCCTATCTGCCACTGTGCAATTGGCAAACCATACACAGGTGCAATAAGTTAAAATATTCTCTATGGCACAATGGTAGAAGGTCACCAGCAGTTTTTCATTCGGTTGTAGTTTCCTGAGAAGTCTCAGGTAGTATAATCTCTGCTGGGCCCTTTTGACCAGTGTTGCAATACGAATGCCCCAGATCAGGTCCTCCTTTATGATAACACCCAGAAACTTAAAACTGGTCACTTGCTCCACTCAGCCTCCATTGATAAGCAAGGGCTGGATGTCTGATCTATTCCTTCTATAGTCCACTATAAGCCCTTTGGTCTTATTGGTGCTAAGGACCAAGTTATTGTCTCTACACCACGAAAACAATCAGTCCACCTCATCTTGATAGGCAGGTTCATCCTCCTCTAGAGATGAGTCCCACCACTGTTGTATCATCTGCAAATTTAGTAATAGTATTACTAGTGTGAGTGGGAATGCAGTCATGCACATAAAGAATATCAAGTAAGGACTCAATATGCAACCTGTGATGTACCAGTGTTAAGAATAAGGGCTGAAGATATATAATTATCTAATCTGATCCTCTGTGAGCGGCCAGACAGGAAATCCATAATCCAAAGGCAGATTGAATAAGAAAGTCCAAGATCCATAAATTTAGGCACTAGTCTGTGTGGAAGTATTGTGTTAAATGCAGAGCTAAAATCTACAAAAAGCATCCTCACGTAGACCCCACCCCCACTGTTCCAAATGAGTCAGAACAGTGTGAAGAGTGATGCCTATAGCCAGTGGCAGATTAAGACTCACTGGTGCCCTAAGCACTGACAAATCTTGGTGCCCTCCTCCTTTGTACATACTGTACAAACACAGCCATATTCTCAACTTTGTGGTGCCCCCTTTGGGTCTCGTGCCCTAAGCATGTGCTTAGTCTGTTTAATGGTTAATACACCACTGGCTATAGCATCTGTACATCTATTTCTTCTGTCTGCAAACTAGTGTTTATCAAATGTATGCAGAAGACCAGAAATGATGTGCTGGCAGACCAATTTCTCAAAGCACTTCATGACTGTAATGATGAAACCTTTAAAGCCAACTTCTTTAACACATTCTTTGGCTCAGTCTTTGTAAACAGCAATGGATCATGCCCAAAATTTCCTAGTCGAACCACAGACAACTACAATGATCTAATACGTATCGATTTTACAGAAGATAATGTTGAGAAAGCACTACACAATCTAAAACAATCTCTATCTATTGGACCAGACGGAATATGTGCTTACTTCTTAAAAAAGCTATCCACTGCCATAGCAGAACCTCAAAGCATAATCTTTGAAAAATCTTTCAAGATCAGCTCTTTGCCAAACCTATGGTCACAAGCCACTGTCATCCCCATCTAGTTGAAAATACAGACCAATCTCCTTATGTTGTGCCACCTGTAAAGCCATGGAATCAATAATTAATCAATTCATAATCCTCCACTTAGAGAAAAACAACCTACTCTCTAATAAACAATTTGGTTTCAGAATCTGAAACTCCTACACTGCAAAAACATATGGACCACACAACTCGCTCAGGGCAAAGCAATAGATGCTATTTACATAGACTTCTATAAAGCCTTTGATTCAGTGGTACACGACAAACTACTCCTAAAACTAAAATCTTACGGTATCTCCAGATACCTGCATAACTGGATAGAAGCATTCCTGTCAAGCAGGCAACAAATGGTCAAAATAGAGAGCGCCCTATCAAATCCTGTATCAGTCAACAGTGGTGTCCCCCAAGGCAGCATTCTAGGACCAACTCTCTTTATACTCTACATAAATGACCTCTATGATCATATTAAGAGCAACTGCGTTCTTTTCGCTGATGATGTAAAGCTATTCAACACCACAGACAATACCGCTACCCTTCAAAAAGACCTTGACTATGTGTCAGAATGGTCAAACAAGTGGCAACTTCAAATCTCAACAAACAAATGCTCTGTCTTACATATTGGCAAAATAAATCAGAAAATAAAATACAAGCTGAATAGTCAAGACCTTGTTGATGACCGCTACTATGTGAAGGACCTTGGAATACTCATGTCTAATGATCAATGTGCTAGAGCCAACTGTAACTACATAGCCAAAAAGGCATTAAGAATTGTTAACCTAATCCTTCATAGCTTTTTCTCCAGTAATATCGCACTCTTAACTACAGCATACAAAACATTTGCTAGACCAATACTTGAATACAACTCATCAGTTTGGAACCCGCACTACATATTGTTATTAATACAGTCAAGAAAGTCCAGAAATATTTAATGAGAAGAGTTCTCCACTGGTCTACTCGTTGCAGAATACCTTATGCCACCAGACTTGAAATTTTAGACCTAGACAACAACGCCGCCTTTGGTCCTAAGTGTAGTACATAAAATTATCTATTACAATGTCCTACCTGTCCATGAATACTTCAGCTTCAACCACAACAATACAAGAGCATACAATAGATACAAACTCAAGGTAAACTGAACCAAACTTGATTGCAGGAAATACGACTTCAGCAACAGAGTGGTCAGTGTCTGGAATACTTTACCTGACTCTGGTTTCTTCCCCAAACACCAAAAACTTTAACCTTAGACTGTCTACTAGTGACCTCACCCCTTTCCTAAGAGGTCTGTAGGGGGCGTGCATAAGTGCACCAATGTGCCAACCGTGCCTGTCCTAAAGTTTCTTTTTATTCGTATCCATTTCATGTATTCATAACCATGTTTATACTTATACCCGTTATCTAATACTTGCTTGACAAATAAATGAATGAATGAATGAATGAATGAATGAATGAATGAATGAATAAATAAATAATGTTAGGGGTGACTGCCACTGGTCTGTAATTGTTGAGGTTATTGAGTGGGAATATTTTGGGCAGTGGAACAATAGTGGAAGCCTTCAAACAAATGGAATAGTGGACCGGGATAAAGACTGATTGAAGATCCTGGTAAAGACTCTAGCCATCTGATCAGCACAGTCTTTAAGCACTTGGCCAGAGATACTGTCAAGCCTTTCTAGAGTCCACAGCCCTCAGAATGCTCCTCACCTCCTGTTCCTCCACAATGAGGTGGGGGCTCCAATGGGCTCACTGGGAATGCTGACATGGAGTCTCACATCAGCAAATCTTGGAAAGATAAATTTGGAATCTGAGCTGGCTGAAAATTGATAGCAATTGGTCTCTCCAATAAGAAAGAAAATTCTGACAAACAGAATGATTTTGCTGAAATTCATCTGAGTTTTAACAGTATAAGAGGGGGAAAAGTGTTTTCCGAAGGATGACAAAGGAAACTCAATCATTAGTTGCAGTGTCAGAGAAAAACTCCTTCAAGGGGAGACCCAGAGGGATTTCAACAATGCTCACAGCCATAGCATGAGGTGACTCTAAAATGGCAATTGTCAAATTCCTTACTGTAAGCTAATGCTATTAAAGTTAATGAGATTACTAAGAAAGAAGCTATCTGGCATATGTAGCTGGAATATTGTACAGAAATTATATCCCCCCTGATAGTACTGAAAAATTATGAAGAACTGCAAAGAACAGGACATTGTTAATGTAAACCATATTTCTCCATTGTTAAAACCCTAACCCTAACACAATAATCCCATTTACTATATCTAGTGTATGGAACATCTGCCAGGCAACAAATATTCTGTCCTTTTTGCTTCTCAGGCAAACAGATAATCATCTACGTGCTCAGAATTTTGCTCCACACTTTTCTAGCCTGTTTCAGAATATTTTCACATATAAGCAGGAGAAATCTAGGAGCCATTCATTTTCCCTTCAATTCATGCAAATGGAAATCAACCAAAAATTGATTGCCATTTGATTTATAATCCACTTGACCCTGCAATTCAGGCAGCTAAATCTATGGCGGCCATTTAACAACAATGGGAGCTAACACAGAACCATATAATGTTTGCAATAGAGCAGTGGACATTAATGAGATACCTACTAATCCTTATTCAATTTGAATGGGAATGAGTTTTGATGATGGCCCCAAAATAAAAACAGTGGCTCTGTAATATGCATTTGTTTTATCATTGCACAGCAGATGTTCTTGGTATATACTTCACAAGTAATAAAGATGGAAATGCAATGTTGTTCTAGTAACATTTATTGATTTGGGGGGGAAATGGATAGTCATGAAACATTTCAAACCAGCAACGTAAGTGTCTCATTGATAATATTAAATTGCAGATCCTAAAGGTTTTTTTTTTTATTAATAAAGTTAGAGGTAAACTACACTGCTCAAAAAAATAAAGGGAACACTTAAACAACACAATGTAACTCCAAGTCAATCACACTTCTGTGAAATCAAACTGTCCACTTAGTAGCAACACTGATTGACAATCAATTTCATATGCTGTTGTGCAAATGGAATAGACAACAGGTGGAAAGCATAGGCAGTTAGCAAGACATCCCCAATAAAGGAGTGGTTTTGCAGGTGGTGACCACAGACGACTTCTCAGTTCCTATGCTTTCTGGCTGATGGTTTGGTCACTTTTGAATGCTGGTGGTGCTTTCACTCTAGTGGTAGCATGAGACGGAGTCTACAACCCACACAAGTGGCTCAGGTAGTGCAGCTCATCCAGGATGGCACATCAATGTGAGCTGCGGCAAGAAGGTTTGCTGTGTCTGTCAGCGTAGTGTCCAGAGCATGGAGGCACTACCAGGAGACAGGCCAGTACATCAGGAGACATGGAGGAGGCCATAGGAGGGCAACAACCCAGCATCAGGACCGCTACCTCCGCCTTTGTGCAAGGAGGGACAGGAGGAGCACTGCCAGAGCCCTGCAAAATGACCTCCAGCAGCCCACAAATGTGCATGTGGCTGCTCAAACGGTCAGAAACAGACTCCATCAGAGTAGTATGAGGGCCCGATGTCCACAGGTGAGGGTTGTGCTTACAGCCCAACACCATGCAGGACATTTGGCATTTGCCAGAGAACACCAAGATTGGCAAATTCACCACTGGCACCCTGTGTTCTTCACAGATGAAAGCAGGTTCACACTGAGCACATGTGACAGATGTGACAGGGTCTGGAGACGCCGTGGAGAACGTTCTGCTACCTGCAACATCCTCCAACATGAGCGGTTTGGCAGTGGGTCAGTAATGATATGGGGTAGCATTACTTTAGGGGGCCGCACAGCCCTCCATGTGCTCACCAGAGGTAGCCTGACTGCCATTAGGTACCGAGATGAGATCCTCAGACCCCCTGTGAGACCATATACTGGTGAGGTTGGCCCTGGGTTCCTCCTAATGCAAGACAATGCTAGACCTCATGTGGCTGGAGTGTGTCAGCAGTTCCTGCAAGACAAAGGCATTGATGCTATGGACTGGCCCACCCGTTCCCCAGACCTGAATCCAATTGAGCACATCTGGGACATCATGTCTGGCTCCATCCACCAATGCCACATTGCACCACAGACCGTCCAGGAGTTGGGGGATGCTTTAGTCCAGGTGTAGGAGGAGATCCCTCAGGAGACCATCCGCCATCTCATCAGGAGCATGCCTAGGTGTTGTAGGGAGGTCATACAGGCATGTGGAGGCCACACACACGACTGAGCCTCATTTTGACTTGTTTTAAGGACATTACATCAAAGTTGGCTCAGCCTGTAGTTTTTTTTCCACTTTAATTTTGAGTGTAACTCCAAATCCATGGGTTGCTAAATTTGATTTCCACTGATAATTTTTGTGTGATTTTTGTTGTCAGCACATTCAACTATGTAATGAACAAAGTATTTAATAAGAATATTTCATTCATTCAGATCTAGGATGTCTTATTTTTGTGTTCCCTTTATTTTTTTTGAGCAGTGTATTTTCCTTAAGGGCCTTCCTGTCCTGAGGTCTTCCATTCCTTGTCCTCCATGGGTTTAAACCAGATAGATATGAAGCTGACTGAAGAAATCCTTTTCCAGGTTCCAGCCCTTTCCAGGCTCCATCTAGACAGCAGTAAACCCAGCCCATAGTTGGTGGGTTCTCCTTTTTGCAAGAAAACAACTATGCTCAGAGAGCATCAAAGGCCACTCATTTCAACTGTGAGCTACAAATATTCTCCTTTATCACTCCCTACCCATTTAAAAAAAAAATCAGCTGCTTTCTCTTGACGATTGTTTTTTTTTTTAAAAAAAAAAAGTCAGATTTTACAATTGTGTTTGTCACTAGGGTTAGAATAAGAACTAGGCAAACTCTCAATTTAATAAACAAAGGAATGGCTAATAGTTCAGGATTTCTCTGCTGAACAAGTTAAAAGAAAGAAAGGTCTAACCTCTCATGGCAGGCAGCCCAGCAATCCAGTATGAAATGGCCTCCTCCAGGACTAGGCAGACTCTGCTTGCCAGACAACACACAAACCATCTGCTAGGGATGCATTTTGTAAGATGGTATGAAATGCAGCAGATGTGCTGGATGGGCGTCTTTGCAACCAAAGAAGCAGCAGGGAGGGGAGGGAGCAAGAAAACCTAAATGGGGGACATATTCCCAACTGCCAAGGAATCTACTTTACCTGTCTCTCAAAATGGTAGGTAGCTAGGGCAAGCAAGAAGTGTGATCCATCTTAAGTTTTGTTAGCCTGAACGTGTTTAAAACATCACAACGAACCTGTGGGGACTGATATAGGAATGCTTATAGTTTGACAAAAGTGTCCTGAGTACACCACATACATCCATGACACCCAAACATATATAAGACAGAAACGGAAATCGGTGAAGCTAAAAAAGAAATAATATACCACTAAAGAAAGTGGAAGAAAAGGTTGAAGCTGAACAACCTAACAGATCTGCTTCTTGAATCCACTATTTATTGCTGTCTTCTCTAAATCCTCATTTTTCACCCAGCAGGAACTTGTATATGTTTTTTTTTTAAATTTCTTTCCCCAAAGGCAGGTGGGATTACTAGATGTTCTATCCTAGTTATTCTTTTAATTAAATTGGGGGGGGGGGGGGATATTTTTAAGAATCTAATCATTAGGCTGGACTAGCTTTCATTTTATTCAACAATAAATTAATTGCATTTCTAGTTCACTTTTTCCCTGAAAGATCAAGCTGCCCCTGTGCGGTTCGTTTCTTCTAATTTCAAGTCCACTGCAATCCTATGTGAAAGGCAGAAGTGAAGTAAATGAGCATCAAAGTCACCCAGTGAGGTGTATGCCCCAAAGGAGTTTGAACTTGGGTCAAACGCTTTACACAACAGTGTAGGACTTTTTGAAAAAAAAAAGTTAGGCTGATATTTTAACTTTAGGATTACAATTTATTACCACACTGGTTGCTGTTCCATTTATTTTCCACTTGCAAAGATACTTAGGAATACAGATGAGCAAGCTGAAGTGGCCTATACAGTGGTGAGATTCAGCCAGTTCGTACCAGTTCAGGAGAACCGATTGTTAACTTTCTGAGCAGTTTGATGAACTGGTTGTTGGAAGAGATTGTTAGGGCAGAGAACCGGTAGTTAATTTATTTGAATCCCATCACTGGGCCTATCTATGCACATTCATATACAGACTGCCAGAAGAAGCTACTGACACAACTGCGTGAGCCCCCCAAAAAGATTATTTATGTATTATTCATTCATTTATTCATTCATAAAATAATAATTTATTTAAATAAATAAATTCATATTTATTTTGTATTTTTTAAACACCCATCTCCCTCAGAGATTAACTATATGGCTTAAGTGAAATCAGTTTGGTGTAGTAGTTAAAGGCACAGGCTAAAAACTTTGATGCTAGTTCTAGTCTTGTTTTAGGCATGAAGCCAGTTTGGGAATGTCAGTTGGTTGGCTTTTCACCTTTCCAAAAATGAAAGGAATCTTTAACAGGATTTGCACAGTTGTGTCTATATTTTAATACAGCTGTATTTCTTCTATATTTTTCATAAAGTTCATGCAGTACAATCTTTGGATTCATTTTCTTAAATAAGAATTGTATTCAGTCATAGAAGGTCTTGCAAAGAGTTACATGAACAAGTCACTTGACTTCAGGAAATAGATCAACTAGTGCTTTGTTGTTGTTGTTTTTTGAATTATGCCAGCATCCCTGCGCTCATTCATCAGTGTCTAATCATCTCATGACTGGACTACTGTAATGCACTCTACATGGGGCTACCCATGAAGAACTTTCGGAAGCTACAGCTGGTGCGGAGTGCAGCAGCATGGGTAGTTTTGTGGGGCCCAAGAATGGTCCCTGTAACACCTCTGCTCCATGAGTTGCACTGATAACCAGTCTGCTTCCAAGTGCAATTCAAGGTCTTGGTGATCACCTTTAAAGCCCTTCATGGCATGGGTCCAGGTTACTTGAGAGACCATCTCACTCCACTGGGATTGGCCTGTATCATTCATGCCAGCAGAGGAGGTATGCTGTGGGTCCCGTCAGCCTGATTTTTCCAGCTGATAGGGTTCAGGAAGTGGGCCTTCTCTGCTGTTGCTCCTGCCCTCCAAAACATCTTGCCCCCACCCCCCGAATGTGCGGTTGGTCCCAACCTTTCTAACTTTTCATAAGTGCCTAAGACATGGCTTTGTAGGTCAGCTTGGGGGGCCCAGTTGGGGAACAGAGCAATGAAGGTGGTTGATTGAGTAACAACAGATCCCACCTCCCCCACTCTGTCCCTGTCTTCCTCATGTGTCCTTAGGTTTTAATATTTGCTTTTAACTTTTTATGCTTTAATTTATATGTAACTGTAGGCTGCCCAGAGTTACCCTATGGTAAGATGGGTGGTCAATAAATTTTATAAATAAATAAATGACCAATTCATAAATGTTTCCATTCTCCATTCCCTTGGTAGAAACTTCTATGTAGCTATATAGATGATTCCTATTGCACTTAGTGATAAATATGGGTTACTTTTTAATAATCCCACCAAGAAATAAATAAATGGTCTGCCAGACCTTGTGCTATCAGATTTTAACTTAAAAACCTGTTGAATATAACTTCAGGCTAGGTATTTATTTCTAATCCTTCTACTAGAGTTTAATTAAGAAGAGATTTCAGGGATAAAATTTAAGCTTTATTCCTAAACAGTACACTGGTTTTTGGTTTCCCAGAGTCTTCTGGCAGAGTGGCAAATGTCAGAAACTAATCATATGTGTTAAGCTGAAATGATAAAAATACTGATTTAAAGCAATATTTCATGCCTTTTAAATTATAGACATCCCATTAAGCAACCCCATGTTATTTAAAATTATCAATAGAACAAGCCTAGCAAAAGATCTTGAATCAGATAATTAAGAGATGACCTTTTCTCTTGATTAAGCATTTCAAGACAGCACACAATTCAAAAAGAATTAGCTTCAGCAAATATAATAATAATGTGATGTGGTGAAGGTTAAATATCACCACAAGTTTGTGATTTAAAGAAAATTAAATCTCTATTTAAAGCTTAGCACATAATATGGTAAAGTTTGCAACTAGATGAGATGATGATGGTGATGATGATGATAATGATGATTGCACTTAGTGAAAATTATGGGCCAGGCTTTCTTTTAATAATCCCACCAAGCAGTAAATAAATAAATACTATTTAAAGAATAAAAGAAAAGTAGCATCACCGTCAGAATTAAAAGGGCATCACATATATTAAACAAACAGATCTATGAATGCTATCAGGCTTCAATCTGTGTCAGGCTCAGGCCAAGAATAACATAGAACATCGCACCGATGTTCAATTATATATTTGCTCACACCATACAGACACCTTGCCAGACTAAACGTCTACCACTTTATTTGCTCACACCATCTTGCCAACTAAACCTATACCACTCTAACCCTAGCAGTTATAACTGGGAAATTTAGGGAGTGGCTATCCTAAATATCTTCCTTTGGCTGCAATCCAATTCCAGGGTGTGTGGTCTCTTGCTTTGCTCACTATCTTGGAATATGCTTCCTCCTTCCTGGGAAATAGATGCCTCAATGTAGTGCATCACACCACCTCCCACTTCATGGATATCATCTATCACAATTTGACAGAAGCCTCAGCCAAGCTCTATGTTTTCATGAGTATACAAAACTTATTTATGCATTTCTAAATATTAGAAGCAACATCCATCTCAAGCAGAAGATCTGTAGGAATGAGAAATGATAAAATATTGGAAGATATTGGGTTCTATGGGCGACATGCTATGTCTTCTAAGGTTGTCTCAGCCTTTTGTGCAGGTTATACTTTCCAGTCAATATTGCTGGAAATTCATCTAGGCCGAATTAGCTTTTTAGATAAATGGAAAAATCCTTGTCCGATGTGTGCTGGTCAAATTTAGACATATTTTAAATTTTACACTTATGTGTTTTTTAGAAAAAAACTGTGTACGCTTAAAAAGATACATATCTAGCAAATCTAACTTCCAAGAATAGTATGATTTTGATTGAAAGTTTTTACATAATTAAAAAAAATGAACAAATGGTAATAAAGAAAAAGTAGAAAAAGAGAAAAGAAATATGCCAAAAACAATATAAAGAAAAAGAAAACAAAAATAAAAGAAGCAATTTAAATTTAGAAGCTAGAATTTTTTCCCCCCTGAAAATACAAATATTTGCTTCTTTTTCTCCCTTTGACTTTAAAAAAGCACATAGCACATAACATTTGATAAGAGCATAATCTAGCTGGATAAGATTTGTATTGGAACAGATACCCAAATATATCAAAATCATAACATTTATCAGGAGTCCAGAGAGATAACGTAGAGAGGTAGCATCTGTTGTTAAAAAAAAATATCCCTAAAGCCACTTTTGATTTTTAACTTGATTTCACTGAAGCCTACTTAAGCAGCTCAGAGTTGATACCTAAAAAGCAAATAGCTATTTGCCCTTTGTAACCAAACCTTACTTTTACTGATAGCCTCTCAACTAGATATGGTCCACTGGAATGGGGTCTACAAGCAGAGATAGAGGGCTTCCAGCTTTTAGATCTTTCTCCCTCTATAACAGAGGAAGCTTCCCCTTTTCATATTGCAGCTATTTGTTTAGTTGCTACAAGGCTTATACAACAAGGCAATGTAGTTTAAAAAAAAACAAAAATGAAACTGGGTCTATAACCAGACCATGTCTACGGCTAGCACAAACAGTATTGCTAATGTTTGAACTTCTGATCATATTTAACAACAAGGTGGACCTCAACAGCCTTAGATTAACCTTAAACATAATCATCCAAATGCTACTGTTGAGTCAATAAAAACAAGGTCATGCAGAGACAACTGTGATTCAAAAGCAGATAATAGTGGCAGACCCTAATATGGAACCTAAACAGAGAATGAGAAATCAGCTAAAACCTAGATCCAGTAGAGCATGCAGAGCAAGTTTCACCTTCCTAAGAAGCACTGGGTGGAAAGCAAGCAAATCATAATTGTTACTTACAGCCAAATTAGATTACAGTGGTCTATATATCCAAAATAACAGAATAAATAAAGGAAAGGGGGATCCAGAAGAGCAACCGTTCACTCCCTCAGTCAACTTCTACACTATGAAAGAGGATTGATTTGCGGAAGAGTGAATGGCCCCTATCCATTGGCCCTATCCAATGGCCCCTATGAATCTTTTTTCCCCTACTATTTCCAATAAGTTGTTCAAAATGAACCCTTTTTGATCAAGTTTAAAATACTCCCACTACCCGTGTTTCACAGAGAAGATATTAGCCCATTAATAACATGGCAATAAGAGTGCTTTTACTTCAAAGTTTAACTGTCACAAAATAAAAGAAGGCAACTCCAACAAAGTTCTGTCACCACTGTCCCTGGGAAGAGACAATCTGGGTAATTAGTCTGTACCTCCCAAAGCAAGTCAGTTTCCTGAAGAAACAAACTCAATTAACTCTTTCAGTACCTTGTCGCATACCAAATGGATATTATATATACAGTATATTATATGACACATAAAGCTGCTAAAGTTCTAATATGATTGGTCACCCTAGCTGCCTGAGGAACCATCTTCTGGTTTGTCACGTGAAATATAGACATGGAAAAGACTAAGAATGAATCCTTGGAAGTTTATGCTCCATGTTCCCTGATAAAACATTATGCCTCATGGAAATGTAAGTAATGGGTATAAAATAGAACACAGGGAAGCAATATGCAGTCCAAATCTTGGTGAGATGTTAATTGAAGGTAGCCAAGGACTAAGACAGACTTATAAAGAAGTCATCCTTAGTTCAATGCTTCTAAAAACAGGCACAAGCCCCAAATCATCTGTTAGTGTTACAGCTCACATAGAAGTTCAAAATGATTTAACTAGAAATTTGAGGTAAGAAAATCATTATTTCCTTGGGGGGAGGGTGTCTAGGACAACTCGCTGTAGCCAACTTGCCATGGACATTTTGCCATGGTCCTCTCACCATAGCCAACTTACCGTAGTCATCTTATCACAGCCAATTTATTTGCTTTTATTTGTTCAGATTTGAAGTTGCCATTTGTTTGACCATTATGGCACATAGTCGAGGTCTCTTTGAAGGGTAGCAGCATTGTCAGTGGTGTTGAATAGCTTTACATCGTCAGCTAAAAGAATGCAGTTGCTCTTAATATAATCACAGAGGTCATTAATATAGAGTATGAAGAGAGTTGGTCCTAGAACACTACCTTGGGGGACACCACTGTTGACAGGTACAGGATTTGATAGGATGCTCCCAATTTTGACCATTTGTTGCCTGTTTGACAAGAATGCTTCTATCCAGTTATGCAGGTATCCAGAGATACCATAAGACCTTAGTTTTAGGAGTAGTTTGTCGTGTACCACTGAATCAAAGGCTTTACAGAAGTCTATATAGATTGCATCTATTACTTTGCCCTGATCAAGTTGTGTAGTCCATATGTTTTTGCAGTGCAAGAGTTGCAGGTTACAGGACAGTTTCCTTCTGAAACCAAACTGTTTGTTAGAAAGTAGGTTGTTTGTCTCTAAGTAGTGGATAATTGATTGGTTAATAATTGATTCCATGACTTTACAGGTGACGCAGCATAAAGAGATTGGTCTGTAATTTTCAACTAGGCTTGGGTCTCCCTTTTTGAAGATGGGGATGACTGTGGCTTGTGACCATAGGTTAGGCAAGGAGCTGGTCCTGAAAGATTTTTCAAAGATTATGCTTAGAGGTTTGGCTATGGCAGTGGATAGCTTTTTAAGAAGGCACATATTCCATCCGGTCCAATAGATAGAGATGGTTTTAGATTGCGTAGTGCTTTTTCAACATTGTCTTCTGTAAAATCGATATGTATTAGATCATTGTTGTTATCTGTGGTACGGCTAGGAAATACTGGGCATGATCCATTGCTGTTTACAAATACTGAGCGAAGAATGTGTTAAAGATGTTGGCTTTAATGGTGTCGTCGTTGCAGTCTTTACCATCAGGTCCTATCAAGGGTGGGATAGACCTTGAGTCTTTTAGTTTTTGTTTACAAAATTGTAAAAAGCACGGGTGGAATTGGTGCTTAGAAGGTTTTCCTCTTGTTTAATGTGATAATTGATGCATTCGGTCTTTATCTGGTGGCATAAATTTTTGTATCGGCTTTTGAAATTGGCAACGTGACCAGATTTGTTTTTCCGCCAGAGTGATCTCTTTTTGGATTGAAGTTTCCTTATTGTTATGGGTAATCTGCTTTTTTGTTTTGTTTTGGGAGTTGTTGTTGGTACATATAGTTTGATGACTCTTTTGACTTCAAGTAAAAATATGTTGTAATGGTCTTCAACAATATTGCATCCAGTGAATAGAGATTGCCAATCAAGGGATGAGAGATCGTTGTCTATAAGATCATAGTTGCCTTTTTGAAGTTACAATTGGAGATTACATCATTGTGGTGATTTTTGTGTGGGCGTATGTTGAGACAAAAGTCAATCATATTGTGGTCACTGCTGGAAAAGGGTTCTTTAGTTTGTATTCCGTAAATTAAATTCAAACTATTGCAGAAGATGAGATCGAGGCAGTTGTTTAGTCTAGTGTTGTTGGTTACTAGTTGTTCCAGTCCCAGATTTGTAATAGCATTGTAGAAGGTTGTCTGTATGATTTCAGTTGTACAAACATTTAGGGTCCAGTCAATATGAGGTAGATTGAAATAACCAAGAAAGATAAAGGGTATGGGCAGGATGCAGCCCATGT
This sequence comes from Notechis scutatus, assembly GCF_049901735.1. NCBI lineage: Eukaryota > Metazoa > Chordata > Lepidosauria > Squamata > Elapidae > Notechis > Notechis scutatus. Next base: position 207,319,163 of record NC_142009.1, on the reverse strand, counting down.
TAGTAATGTATTTAGCTTGTTTACATGTTCGATGTCATAATCAGGTGCTCTGTAACATAGTAAGAATCGAATTGTGATATTTAAGGATAGTTCACAGATGATGGTCTCAGGAAGAGCAAGCTCCTGGGTAACTTGGATATTTTTAGATGTAAGGACTTTTTATAGAAGATAGCAACACCACCTCCTCTACGAATTTCACGATCTGATCGGTAAACATGATAGTCTCTTACTGTGGTAATGGAGTCAGGGAGAGATGAATTGAGCCATGTTTCACTGACAAATATAATGTCGAATTTAGCCATATTTAGTAGGAGGAAAAATTCAGGTATTTTATTCGTGAGGCTTCTTGCATTGAGTAGTTTGCATTTAAGGCCATCAGTAGTTGGAATTGAGGTAGTTAGGGCGTGCATGCCTAGTCTTGGGTGATGGTGGATCGGTTGAGGTAGGGTTGTGGTTGAGGGTTAAAGCTGAGTTGTGGGTTGTGTGGCTTACTTTTGATACAGTCAGCATGGTAGTCAATGTACAGGTCCTTCTCTCCATTGTCTAGACGTTTTTGAGTTCAGTGCGGAGTACACGGGAGCGGGCACGTTGCTGTATGGTTAGGTCAGGGCGACAACGGAGGTTCTTATGGTTGGTGTTGGTTTTGGCGAGTGAATTTATAGTGTAAATGAATTTACGTTGCTTGATTCATTTTTGCAAATGACCCTGCACAAGCGTGGGGCCACAGAGCCGTCTCTGTTTTTGAGCTCTCGGCCAATGCGGGAAATGTCAAGTATTTCCTTCGCTGATGATGTAAAGCTGTTCAATACCACAGACAATACTGCTACCCTACAAAAAGATCTTGACTATGTATCAGAATGGTCAAACAAATGGCAACTTCAAATCTCAACAAACAAATGCTCTGTCTTACATATTGGCAAAAAATCAGAAAATAAAATACAAGCTGAATAGTCAAGAACTTGTTGATGACCCAAGCTCTATAAAGGACCTTGGAATACTCACCTCTAATGATCTAAATGCTAGAGCCCACTGCAACTACATAGCCAAAAAGGCATTAAGAGTTGTTAACCTAATCCTACGTAGCTTTTTCTCTGGTAATATCACACTACTAACCAGAGCATACAAAACATTTGCTAGACCAATACTCGAATACAGTTCATCAGTCTGGAACCCACATTACGTATCTGATATTAGCACAATTGAGAAAGTCCAGAAATATTTCACAAGAAGAGTTCTCCACTCCTCTACTCGTTGTAGAATACCTTATGCCACCAGACTTGAAATTCTAGAACTAGAAAACCTTGAATTACGCCGTCTTCGGTCTGACTTAAGCATGGTATATAAAATCATACATTGCAATGTCCTACCTGTCAATGAATACTTCAGCTTCAACCATAACAACACAAGAGCACACAATAGATACAAACTCAAAGTAAACCGCACCAAACTTGATTGCAGGAAATACGACTTCAGCAATAGAGTGGTCAATGTCTGGAATACTCTACCCGACTCTGTAGTTTCTTCCCCAAACCCCAAAAACTTTAACCTTAGACTGTCTACTATTGACCTCACCCCTTTCCTAAGAGGTCTGTAGGGGCGTGCATAAGCGCACCAACGTGCCTACCGTCCCTGTCCTATTGTTTCTCTTATTCTTTTATTTTTCTTATATGTACCCATTTCATGTATTCACAACTATGTATACACTTATACTTATTATCTTGTAAACAATTGGCAAATCAAATAAATAAATAAATAAATAAATAAATAAATAAATAAATAAATAAATTTCATCAGCGGAGATGGTTGATGCTTGATAATCACTGATGAAGTTTCGGACAGTTGTGATGTCATCATTGTCATTGATGTCCTCTAGACCAAATAAGATGGCATTTGGACGTTTCCGTTCACGCTCAACAGCTTCTCTGATGAGGATTGGGATATCAATATTTGTCTGGGTTGTGTTTATTTGTGGATTGGGTTTTGGATTGGGTTGTGGTTGTTGGGTAGAGATGTGGTTTGTAGCTATTGGATGTTCAGGTTTTTGCATTGTGTCTTTTTTTCAAGGTTGGATATTCTTTCTTTTACGGCGTCCAGGGATGCTACTATGGTGTTAAGGGATGTTTCAATGGTTTCAATGGTATCAACTCTTTCCAACAGATCCAGTTTGGGTTTGCATGATTTGCAGAGATATGAAAGCTCATTGGATGATTCCAGGTATTGAATAAATTGCTTGGTTAATCCCAAGCAGTCATGATGAGCGTATTTTTTACACAGAGAACATTTGATGGAGTTTTCATTATCCTTTAGATTTTTGTAGCATTTAATTTAACATTTAACATTTAATTTAATTTAACATTTAATTTAACATTTAATTTAATTTAACATTTAACATAAATTTAACATTTATATACCTTTAAATGTAAAATAGCTGCGTAGAGTAACACATGGCAAGATAAGAGGCAAATAAGTTTAACAAATATATAAAGAGGTTTCAGGACAGGAACATTTTGTTGGATAAATTGGCCAACATAAATATGGAACCCAGACTCTTACTCCTAGTTAAGGCTTTCTATTCAAACACCCATTTGAAAGTCCGTATGAGCATAAATGGTTCTCCAACTAAGAATATATCTATACCCATAATGGCATTAGGCAGTGTTGTATTCTAGCTCCAATTCTTTTTAATCACTATGTCGAAGAGATGTGTGTTTTATTGCTATATTTTTAATCAGTTTTACCTTAGAATTAGATGCATTTTTTAATTATCTTTGATACAGTTGTAAGATTAATCAATTAATAAACTACTACTACTACTATTACAAAACTCACATTACATTTTTCAGCAGGATTCAAGAACAGCTTTAAAATGAATACAGAGAAAAAACCAAATTCTAAAAGTTCTTGTTCCAGCCAGTCACCAAAGTTAAACTAAGTTTTGAAAAACAAGTTAGAAAAGGGATTAGATCTAACTTTTGCTCGTCATAGATGGAATACCTCTACCTGACCAAGGCTTAATAATTCCTCCTTGTGCAATGGGGAAGAAAGCAATTTTAATCCATTCACTGAAGCCTCTACCTGATTTTCCTCCCAAAACATCTCAACATCTCAACATCTTAACTTAGGACAGGACTGAACAATCCCGTACACCATGAGAGAAAGAAGAGAGTTGTAATCTAAAATGTATTCAGCCTATTTGTGTTCCCTTTAAATATTATAAGTATTATAAATTGTTCTGATTTGTTTTGGACAGGTTTATGTCATGAAACCCTCTCCCACTTTTTTCTGAATTTAGCACATATTTTTGATTCCCTTTGGGGGCCCAACATCTTCCCAGCATTTCAGAACAAATGAACATACAGAATTCAAAAAACGATTAAAGTAATAAACACAATTTCACAACAAAGAGAACCAGTTTGGTCTAATGGCAAAGGTACTGGCCTAGGAACCAGGGGACCATGAGTTTTAGTCCTACTTTAAATATGAAAAACTGGCTGAGTGGTCTTGGGCCAGTCACTCTCTGTCAGCTCAACTCACTTCACAAGATTGCTATTGTGGAGAAAATAGGAGGAGGAAGGAGTGTTAAGCATGGCTGCTGCCTTGAGGCACGTACAAAGTAATAAAGTCTGGATAACAATCCAATGTACATAAAATTTCCAAATACATTTATATTGTTAGAATAACTAGTTAATTTTTAGGATAGAAAATGTTATAGATGATTATTCAACTTTTTAAAAAAATCACTATTAATACTAGTTAATGTTAAGAGTGACATTATATTAATTTACTTTGAAACATTATTTATAAAATAAAATAAAAGGAAACACATATTGCTAAGATTCAGTGCTGTAATCTTTTAGACTTGATATGAAAATGCCTCCTGAGATTCACATTTAAAAGGTACGGTCTACATCCCTAATACATGATATGCTGAAAATGTAGCTAAGTGTCAGGGCCAAGCAGAGGAAATGGCAATTGAATTCTGTCCACATTCTGCATTGCCAAAAGACATAAAAAGAAAATAAGCATATTCATAGAAATGAATTAAGGAGCCAAACCTATGAAACATATGCTTATTCTTAATAGCCTTCCAGAAGCTTTCCCTTTATGCATCTTTGTCTTGGATGTCTTAAATCTTGGATCTCTTTTCCCACCCTTTTGAGGTTTTTTTTTTTTTTGTTGGGAGGGGTCATCAACATATAGCTGCTTATTTTGTAATCTTGAGAGTTTCTTCTATCTGTCCCTTGTTTAGAAAAAAGCTTTGTCTGTAATGAGAATTAAAGACTCCCACCTTACTAGTTTCAGTCTTTATTCCAAGAGTGTTTCAAATTCATGTTTAGGTCTGCCAAGAGATCATCCACAGTTGGAAAATCTGAAGAACCAGGTTGGGAACAGATCCTTCTGGAGAGTATCCATGTGGTCACTAGGATTTAACACTGATTTTTATAGCATATAATCAATCAATCAATCAATCAATCAATCAATCAATCAATCAATCAGGAGATCATAATTATTTGGTTTTACTGTGGTAGGCTACCAATGGGAAAAATAAACAGAAACCAAGAAATTGGCAAGATACTGTTTTATCAGCATAAAGAGACTGTACCTATATGGAGAAGTTTTTTTATTTGGAAAATTTATATTGCCGCTTACATGCTCACGGCAACCCAAAGTGGCTTACAGGAAATAAAAACACGAGATAAAAGAAATAAAAATAATAAAATAATAATAAGTTGATCATCATAAGAGGATTAATCCAAACAGCAGATTGAAATGATACATTACCTGAATAAAAAATTATTTAATATCAATAAACTTTTTAAAAATGGCTTGTGTATGGAAGGTGATTTATCTTATTTGCTATATATCATAGGGATTTGTGCAGTTGACAAATACTAAATGTCCATATGTCACAAGATCAGCTTTTATTAAAGGTAACAAACAAAAAGATAGTAGGTCCTTTAGTTTTGTATTTTTTTTCTTCAGACATAGATATTTACCTAAATCAATACAGATATGAGTATCAATAATGCAGTTTTCTGAGAGTATAAATCCAGCAGAAGGGAATTATGTTCTACTCTTAAAAAAAAAAAAAAAGACTGCAAGACAAGTATGTATCCGAATGGTCAAACAAATGGCAACTTCAAATCTCAACAAATAAATTCTCTGTCTTACATATTGGCAAAAAAAAATCAGAAAATAAAATACAAGCTGAATAGTCAAGACCTTGTTGATGACCCAAGCTCTGTAAAGGACCTTGGAATACTCACCTCTAATGATCTGAGTGCTAGAGCCCACTGCAACTACATAGCCAAAAAGGCATTAAGAGTTGTTAACCTAATCCTACGTAGCTTTTTCTCTTGTAATATCACACTACTAACCAGAGCATACAAAACATTTGCTAGACCAATACTCGAATACAGTTCATCAGTCTGGAACCCTCATTACGTATCTGATATTAGCACAATTGAGAAAGTCCAGAAATATTTCACAAGAAGAGTTCTCCACTCTTCTACTCGTTGTAGAATACCTTATGCCACCAGACTTGAAATTCTAAAACTAGAAAACCTTGAATTACGCCGTCTTCGGTCTGACTTAAGCATGGTATATAAAATCATACATTGCAATGTCCTACCTGTCAATGAATACTTCAGCTTCAACCATAACAACACAAGAGCACACAATAGATACAAACTCAAAGTAAACCGCACCAAACTTGATTGCAGGAAATACGACTTCAGCAATAGAGTGGTCAATGTCTGGAATACTCTACCCGACTCTGTAGTCTCTTCCCCAAACCCCAAAAACTTTAACCTTAGACTGTCTACCATTGACCTCACCCCTTTCCTAAGAGGTCTGTAGGGGGCGTGCATAAGCGCACCAACATGCCTACCGTCCCTGTCCTATTGTTTCTCTATTCTTTTATTTTTTTTTCTTATATATACCCATTTCATGTATTTACAACTATGTATACACTTATACTTATTATCTTGGAAACAATTGACAAATCAAATAAATAAATAAATAAATAAAAGCTGGGAAGAAGTAGAACATAGAAAGCCTGTTTTTTAAAAATGCTTCTATCATAATGTTTTGGGGTACCCTGTTTCTCCAACAATACGGTCTCCCCCAATAGGAAGTCCCAGCATGTTTTATAGGCATGAAATGAAATTAAGCCCCTCCCCCCAAATTAAGGCCTATATTAAAACATGTGAAATGGGGGGGATAGTGGGGGGGGGCTTGCTGTTAGGAAGTACTTTTGTTGCACACTCGGATATGGTGCTGCCTGCATTGACCCCGATACAAAGTGCCCCACCAACGCTGAGGTCAACATTCAAGCCATCGATGCCCGCCCGCCCGAAGATTCAAGGGGGGGGGGAATTAAGTCACCCCTGAAAAGACGGCCTAGCCATTTTTTCGGGGCTCAAAAAAATAAAATAAGACCCAGCCTTATTATATGAGAAACACGGTACTTTTTTTTAAATTAATACCAAATTTCAAGACAACCGTTATGTATAGCATAACAGTTTTAAGAATATTAAAAGCATGTTAAAATATTTGGAGGGCGTTACCTCCTTTTTTTAACCTTTGACAACTTACTTCCATTTTCATGTGCTTTGACAATTGCACATATGTGTTAGGTGGAGGATAATATTCTTTTTTTAAAAAAATATACATACATAGGAAGCAGTTTTCTAGTATCAGTACATTGATCTACCTAACTAAATTCAGCTTATCAGGATTGGTAATAGCAGTTCAGAGTTTTAAACACAAGTTTTCCTGTTCTTATATGGGGAGGCCAGAAATAAAATCTGGATTTTATGCGAAACGCTGTAATAGAAGTTTCCATTCTTCCTTTCATTTTGGACACTCTGGTAAATATTCTACAGATGAATAATCTTAAACTTAGTAATACAGTTGTACAACTCACTTTGTACTACAGTCTTTGTTATGAACTAATAAAATACGCCGTATTAAAAGTTAACAAAAGCTAGCTAGGAAAGCAGGCTCGAAATCCTGCTCTTCTGATTGGCCCATCAGAGCAAGTCGGGATTGGTCCATTCCGGGCATCCTGATTGGCTTAGAACGGGACATTCCCATTGGACAGAAACCAAAGGTATTAAACGTAGTTCTTTGGTTAATGGGACAGCAGCCAGCCCTATAAAAGGGCTGCTGCTGTCCAAGGGTTTTGCTCTGTTCACTCTGTTCTGAAGTCACTTATTAAAGAGTTGAGTCACTACTGATGCCTCGTCTCCGTTCTTGCGCCCATGCCTCCAAATATGTAACACTGGCGACGAGGGTGGGATGCGAAGACAATAGAGCCGACTAAGCACTCACTGTGCACCGAACAGAGCACGTGGCTTAAAGAGCGTCAACAAAGGCAAGATGGCCAGCGGCGCTATACCACCCGCTCCATTTGACCTGGCTAACGAAGACTGGGACTCGTACATAGATCGGTTCCAGATGTTTCTGGAGACCAATAACCCGAAGGACGCTTCGCCTGGCAAGAAACGAGCTGTCTTCCTGACCCATTGCGGGCCTGCCATTTTTAAAATGGCAAAGGCACTTGCAAAACCTGCAGAGGTGAAGACGATGGATTGGGATAACCTCGCTCCGATACTGCGGGCCCACTACGCACCCGCAGTGCCTACTCTCATCCGGAGGCACGAATTTTACCAAAGAAACCAATGGAAGGGCGAGAGTGTTGGAGACTTCATCGCCGATCTCCAGAACCTGGGGGGTCTCTGTGGGTTTTCAAACCTCGAGGAAGCCATGAGAGACCGAATAGTTCTGGGATTAGATGACCACGGTGCTACAAAGCAAGATCATGGCCAAAGGGGACATCGATCTTGCAGATGCCATCGCTGATGCTACTGCAGCAGAGGCAACCAGGAAGTTGGCCGCTCGAATGCGCCGCACCAACGCACCGCTCCGCCAACTCACCCAGGATGCCTCACCTCTTTCAGAGAGGCACGCTACAACGGCGCACCATGAAGACCTCGAGTCTCCATCAGACAGTGATGAAGAAGAGGTCAACCGACTCCGTTCTGAACGTGACCAGCGAGATCAGCGAAGCCGGAAGCCTTCACGTCAATGCGCTGGTTGTGGGGCAAATCACCCACGAGCAGAATGCAAATTCCTCGATGCACTCTGCCGCTCTGTGGGAAGAGGGGCCATATTGCTAAAGTATGCAGGAGCAAGCGGGGTTCAAGTCCAATCCGTAGAGAAAACAATGGCCGCCAAGCCACGGGCAGCACGCCCGTGAGCCGGGATCACCCGAACCACCAATGGAACCACTATCACTACAGAAACCAAGCACCTCCGGCGTCGACTAAACGAGAGGAGACGCACCAAACCATAACCATCGGCCACACTTCATCTTTGGATGCAAAGAAGATCCGAGTGAAGGTCGCCATCGAAAATCACCCTTGCATCATGGAAGTAGACTCTGGGTCGTCCTTATCCATGGTATCGTGGAAGACTTGCGAACAACTGATCCCCGACATCCGTCGTCAAGACCTCAGCACCCAGAGAATCATATTAAGAGACTATCAGGGAAACCGAATTCCCGTCGCCCGGTCCCGTAATGTCCAAGTCTCATTTAAAGACCACACCGCTACACTGCCTCTTACCATTTTCGATCGGGACCAACCCAGTTTGCTGGGTCTACAGTGGTTCGCTCCGTTGGGGATTGAACTAGCTGGCATACACCAGACCGGGAGCGGTGACTGGGAAACAGCCCTTGTCCAGGAGTTCCAGGACGTATTCACGGCGCAACTAGGCAAGTACAAGGGGGCCCCCATATCATTTAATCTCAGCCCCAAGGTTGCGCCCATACACCTTAAACCCCGTCGAGTGCCTTTTGCCCTTAAACCTAAAATCGATGAACAATTGGACAAATTGATAGCCCAAGGGGTTTTAGAACCAATCGATCACGCCCGTTGGGAAACCCCAATAGTAACACCCATTAAGCCGGATGGATCGATAAGAATTTGTGGGGATTACCGAGCCACTCTAAACCACATGCTCCAACAAAGCGCTTATCCCGTACGGGTGGTTCAACACCTTCTACATTCTCTGGGTGGCGGAAAAATCTTTGCAAAATTGGACTTAGCACAAGCATACCAACAGCTACCCGTAGACGCAGAGACTGCTGAGGCCCAAACTATCTTTACGCACCGTGGTGCGTTTAAATGCAATCGGCTCCAGTTCGGAGTGAGTGTAGCCCCAGGCATTTTTCAAAGCCTGATGGAGCGTTTACTACAAGGCATAAAAGGGGTCGTGCCTTATTTTGATGATGTTTTAATAGCTGCTCCAAATAGAGAAGTGTTGGAACACCGACTCAGAGCGGTCCTCCAAAAATTTAAAGACGCAGGGCTTAAAGTAAAACAAGATAAATGTCAACTCTGTACTGAGAGGGTTGAGTTTCTAGGATACCTCCTCGATAAAAAGGGGATCCACCCAACCGAAAAAAAAATAACGGCCATCAAAAACGTCCCCAGACCTAGGAATAAAACGGACCTACAAGCCTTCCTAGGACTCATTAATTTTTATAATATCTTCTTGCCTCAGAAGGCGATGGTAGCTGAACCATTACATCGTTTGTGAGACAAGAAGGCTTCCTGGGTCTGGGGACAACGTGAAGAGAAAGCGTTCCAGCAGGTGAAAGATCTCTTGACCTCCGACGCTGTCTTAATGCAGTTTAACGAGACTTTGCCATTAACCGTCACATGTGACGCCTCGCCATTCGGGGTAGGAGCCATCTTAAGCCATGTTCTACCTAACGGCAAAGAAGCACCTGTTGCCTTTTTTTCCCGCACATTATCTAAAACCGAAAGGAACTATAGCCAACTCGATAAGGAGGCTCTTGCTATTGTCGCCGCTATTAAACGTTTTCATGAATATGTTTGTGGACGATCATTTACCATAATTACGGACCACAAGCCGTTGCTCGGCATTATAGCGGGGAACAAGCCAACGCCCTATATACTGTCGCCAAGAATGACACGCTGGTCAGAATTTCTAGCGGCATACAATTATCAATTACAACACCGCCCGGGGAAAGCCATTCCCCACGCTGACGCCTTGAGTCGTTCCCCACTTCCGGAAACCGTCGTCGACCCAGCTCCGTCCCTCACAACACTCCAAATAGAAGCACTGCACTCACTGCCATTAACCGCGAGAGACATCGCCGCCGAAACCAAACAAGATCCTATCCTCGCACGTGTCCTCAGCTGGGTCGAACGTGGATGGCCGGTAGACAAAAACCGCAACAATTTCGCACCGTTCAAAAGCCGCCAGTCTGAATTGTTCTCTCAACAGGGTTGTATTCTATGGGGAGACAGAGTCGTCATCCCAGAGAGGCTACAACAAACCATATTGGAGTTATTGCACGACGGACACCCTGGCATCGTGCGTATGAAGGCGCTGGTGAGAAGTTACGCGTGGTGGCCGGGCATTAATAAACAGATCGAAGCCTGGCTTAAATCTTGCTCCAAATGCCAAAAAGTCAGCACTGCCCCACCGAAGGCAACTCCAACCGAGTGGGAGAAACCTCGAGGTCCGTGGTCCCGTATACACATCGATTTCGCGGGACCCACCAAGGGACACACCTTTCTGCTAACAGTCGATGCTTATTCCAACTGGCTCAAAGTCACCAGAATGAAGAGCACCACCACAGAAGCAGTTACAAAAAAATCAATAAACTATTCGCAACAAATGGCTTACCGGACGTTCTAGTTTCGGATAACGGGCCCCAATTCACCGCCTTACCATTCGAACAATATCTTGCGGACCGGGGCATCCGCCATGCGCTAACCTCGCCAGCTCATCCTGCTGCCAACGGAAGAGCTGAGCGAATGGTTCAATTTGTTAAAAAAACTCTGCACAAAATGGATCCAGGGGACATCGATGAAAAACTAAACAGAATCCTCTTGCTTCAACATATAACCCCACACAGCGTCACCAACAAAACCCCAGCTGAACTGTTAATGGGGCGGAAACTTCGTTCCCACCTCGACCGATTGCACCCTGCCTACACGCCAGAGACACCTTTCGGCTCCAGCGGAAAATGCTGCGAATTCCAGGTAGGCGATTTGGTCTATGCCAAAAACTTTTCCGGCGACCCATTGTGGGTCCCAGCAACCATAACCTACCTCACTGGTCCCAGATCTTACCGTTTGCAAACTACAGATGGCAAATCATGGAAACGGCACATAGATCAGTTGCATTCCAGATTGCAACCCGGCTCACTTAACTCCCCAGGAACTCTGACTAGGGGGGGAGGAAATACCGATACAGATGGGTCCGAGGATGAAATGGACGACAACCCCATTATAGAAACACAACAGCCAAGAAACGCGCCATTGGAAGAAGAATCAAGGAGGGGACTTGCCTCACCACGGCTCGAATCCACGATGGAAGCAGGCCCACGAGACCCCGGAACTAACCCCAGGAACCTGGCTGACTACAATGAGGAGAGCGAAAATAACAGCGCCGAATCGTCTCCCGGAGAAACAGAAGCGTTGCTACCGGACATTGCGGGAAGTGCTCAACCGTAGCCAAACCGCGAGCAGAAACTGACGGAGCAACGAAAGTCGACCAGGCAGGTTAAAAAACCTGCATACCTTCGAGAATACATCACCACTCCATGTAAACGGAACCTGGGGGAAGGGGTGTTATGAACTAATAAAATACGCCGTATTAAAAGTTAACAAAAGCTAGCTAGGAAAGCAGGCTCGAAATCCTGCTCTTCTGATTGGCCCATCAGAGCAAGTCGGGATTGGTCCATTCTGGGCATCCCGATTGGCTTAGAACGGGCCGTTCCCATTGGACAGAAACCAAAGGTATTAAACATAGTTCATTGGTTAATGGGACAGCAGCCAGCCCTATAAAAGGGCTGCTGCTGTCCAAGGGTTTTGCTCTGTTCACTCTGTTCTGAAGTCACTTATTAAAGAGTTGAGTCACTACTGATGCCTCGTCTCCGTTCTTGCGCCCACGCCTCCAAATATATAACAGTCTTTGACTTACGATCATAACTGAGTCAAAATTTTCTGTTGCTAAGCAAGAGAATTGTTAAGTGAGTCTTGGCCCATCTTTCTTGCCACAATTATTAACTCAGTCATTGTTGTTAAGTTGTTACATGAACCTGGCTTCCCTATTGACTTTGCTTGTCAGAAGTAGCAAAAGGCGATCACATGACCCCGGGGTGCTGCAATTGTCATAAATACATGCCAGTTGCCAAGTATCTGAATTTTGATCATATGATCATGAGGATGCTGCAACCATTGTAAGTGTGAAAAACAGTCATCAGTCACTTTTTTGAGTGTTGTTGTAACACTCAAAAAGTTACCAAACAAATGGCTATAGTAGTAATAATTTTTTTACCATCACAGCAAATGGTTCACTTGTATTATAACTGACCGTTCCAGGCGTGCACAAGCAAAGAGCGAGTGAGTTTTGATGGGGCTCCCATTTTTTCCTCACAAGTCTGATCATTTTTTTTAAGGTGACCCCCTCAGACTGTGACCCTATAACCCTTGTTATAGGGCACATCACTGAACTCTTGGAGATAATATTTTACAGTTTAGGTGTAGATATAAATACACCTGGCCAGGGCTTAAAACCACTTTATTTTCTTATTGAATCGCACATATCACTACATCTGTATTATACTGTTCCTCTGATCTTGCTCCAGACAACTTTGTATTACGTGGAGGAACAAAGAAGCAAGCTTGGTATTATGATTTGCAGAGGATGAGTATTTGATAAGCAAGTTGGTTTAAATAAGAGACAATTATTTGATTTAATGTGACATCAGGAAAACTATCATATAAATCACTAAATCAGAACTGTCCTTTGTTATTCTGTAAATTAGCCCTACCAATAGGCAAAATGAAATAATAGATATTTGGAAAATTGGGAGACTGTACAAGACATATGTGATAGATATCTTTGCACATCTTATTCTGTGTCAACTTCCTCATTCATTCCTTTCATCCTTTGCATTTAATGCACTGCAAAATTGCAGCAGTATCACACTTCTTTAAGCATGACAAGATTTAATGGTATTGAATTGATGTCATATATTCATATGACAACTTGATTGGTAAAAAATGAGTTACTATTCTAATAAGCAAATTAACTAAAATATAATGGATATAATTTAGTCACATTAGCCATTTAAGTTTATAGTGAATTCAGTATTTGAAACATATGCTTAAACTTTTCTATTAAGATCAATGTTTGGATTACACCAGGAGCAATTATTGTATTTAAAAGTTCATTCCAATGGTTTGAATTTATCTGAGAGAGTAAGCTTCACTCAGATTTTTTTTCTCATTATGATTTAAAGGATACTATATCAAGCTTTTATGGAGTTAACACCTATCTTTTCTAAAATTATATAAATAACAGGAAAATAACCTATGAATTAAAATATTTTATTGTTCTTCCCTGTACCAATAACATTTGCAAATTTTCTGTGACTCTGAATGCCCTCTGAATTGCCTGCATCTGTTAGAAGTATATTTTCTCAGCCCTGCTTAAAATTCAAGTCCATAAAAAAAACTTTTCAGAACCATGATGCCACTTAAAATAAAAGAGCTACTGGTAAAGAAAATATTAAAAGCACTATGAAACATTAAAGATGCCATCTGGCATAACTTGAATTACCAGCATACATAGTGTTCAAATTGATGGGCATATGCTTTACTGCATAATATAGTTGACCACTTAAAAGATACAGTCACAATTGCATTTTCATTGAAGTTCTCCTGAAAAGTAGTAGAGTTTTAGGGCCTGAATAGTCATAGGAGCATGATTTCAATTAATTAATGGGAAATACCATGGAAAAGTAAAAAATAAGTTAATGTTTTTAAAGTTTAAAACATAAATGATTGACAATGAGAAGTCATGTCTACTTTGCTGAAGACCAACTTTACTTGAGCATGCTTACTGAAAAGTCTGTTAGTGGTAAAAATATTTTCATATTTTCAAATATAGTATATTTAAATATTTCAAATAAATAATTATGACCGTACACATTTATATGCCGCATATATAGAACAGATACAGGAATAATATATTTCTGTAAGTTTCATTCATTTTCCTCTAGTAATGTGCAAATACCCCATATCAAAAGATAAGTGAGCTGCAAATTGTTCTGGAAAAAAATTGGAGTATTAGAATGTCCAGATGCCTTTCAAAGATTTGTGTATGAACATTAGACCTTAAAAAGTTTGTTCTTACTATGAAAATCCATATATTTAAGGACTTTCAATACTGATTAGCAGGAAAATTTCAGATATGGATTCTTTACATACAGTTTTCTTTTAGTGTGGCAAAAGTTGCATGGTCTCACAATGGCATTTGAAAACTGTCCGGCAAAATGTAGTTAAATGGCACATTTTTACATCAAAACTTGAAGACAAGGATGTCATGCATACACACATGTCCATATGGATGTCATGCACACATACAGAGTCCATACATAGCTGAGAGGTAAGATCATATTTTCAATGGCTTATATCAAAGTTTCCTACATCTGTTAGGAAAGCTCAAGTCTAAATGAGAGGCACCAAGGAGCCAGGACCAACAGCCTTTCTAGTCAAGTACAGAGAGCTGACTGATTGCCAAGATATTCCTTCCTTCCTTCCTTCCTTCCTTCCTTCCTTCCTTCCTTCCTTCCTTCCTTCCTTCCTTCCTTCCTTCCTTCCTTCCTCCTTTCCTTTCCTCCCTCCCTCCCTCCCTCCCTCCCTCTGATGTTAGTGGTTCATCCCATTCTAAGGGTCTTTGATCTCCCAGCAGTTTTTGATACCCTCAATCACAGTATCCTTCTGAGTCAGCTGCAGGGGTGGGGAGTGGGAGGCACTATGTTGCAGTGGAGGGGGAATGCCTCAGGATCAACTCTCTCTCCTCTTCTGTTTAACATCTATGTGAAACCATTGGGTGAGGTGATTGGTCAGTTCATTGTTTGATATCAGTGCACTGATGATAGCCAGTTTTATAACTCAACCATGGATTGCACAGGTAAAGCTGTTGATTTACAGACTCAGTGTCTGTAAATGGAGACAAAATGGACTTCAGCTCTGTCCTGCCAAAACTGAGTGGCTGTTTGGTCTCCTGGGTCAGGGACGTTTCCATTATAGCAATAGCACTTAGACTTATATACTGCTTTCTAGCCCTCTCTAAAATGTTTACAGATTATGATTGTATAATGCTTTCTTATTCCAACCAGTATTCCAAACTGGTGTGCAACTTGGGTGTCCTTCTGTTGTTGAAGGAGCAGATGGAAGCTGTGACTAGGAGCACCTTTGCACAGGTTCATCTTGTGCCGCAACTGCTCCCCTTCCTCGATCAGGAAGCACTTCCAACAGTTACTGTCAGCACTGCTGCATGAACTTCATTGATTGCCAGTCAGTTTTTGGGTGCAACTCAAAGTTCTGGTCATTATCTATAAAACCATTTAAGACATAGGGCCCTGATACCCGAAGAACCACCTACCTCAATGTATAAAAAAATAGACTTTTGAGGGCAAGATTTTATGTTGACATTTTTCTCTGGCTTGGAGCAAAAGGTTTTTAGAGCTTATATTACATATTATATAAGTTTTCCAAAACAAAATAATGTGAAACCATGCTGATGATTTTTCAACAATCACGTTGCTGATATTTTGCAACACTGTCAGGAGGCTGCCATCCTTTGGTTATTATTCTGAAGGAGTTTTGCAACCAAGCCTGAATTAAATAACTTTGGATAAAGCAAAATTGCACACCTGTTAGCTACACAATAGAAGAGCTCCAAATAAGTAGAGTCAGCATGATGAGTAAAGGCTCTCATACAAAAGATAAGATAAGCAGTGTGGGTGTTATATACATACCCTTCCTCTGTGATGAAGTACATTTTGCACTACAAATAATAAAGAGTCCTAAATCAGTATGTTAATAAGTAGCAGAAAGCTAACTGTGCAAATGATAATAATAATCTTACTATTGGTTATATCAGCATTTTGCAAATGAAAATGGATGTTAAACAGCAAGTCCTTTTTTTAGTGTACAGTTAAAGCTTAAGAAGTACAGCTAATTTATTCTCAACTGCTTCTATTCATTGCTCTGCCATTCATTCGGTGGGTTCAAATCATACTGCATAAGCAAATGTTTTCGCATACAAAGGGAATTCCCACCTCCTCTTTTCCACCATAGCTTTTATATTTCAGGTTTCAAGCACTCAAATATATTACTGTCACGTATCTGCCAATTCCCTACTCCAACGCAGTCCATCCTACTATATCCCATGTCTTTGTTAACTCTAAGAAAATGTACTGCAGAGATGCAAGATACTGGAAGAGTGAGTCTTCTGATTTATTTCACGGGTTTTGTATTCTATCCCCATCTATAGGATTCTGGGTAGAGAAAACAACAAATAAGCTTCTTGCTCCAATTGTTCACTATCATTTGAAGTTCTGAACATGAAGATTGGAGGCAGGTCCTCCTCAACTCTTCCCAAAATAATTGTGTCCAATGGCGGGAAAAAAAGGTGTAGTTGGCTTAGATACTTGTACATTAATAGTACTTTGAAATTTTGCTGAATCTCACTGGTGGTTTTTCAGGATTCTGTAATTTGTATTACATCAAAAATGTATTTTAAAAGCTATGTATGGTTTTAAACTAACACAACAGAAAAATTGAATTGCTATCATCAATATTGAATAAAGGAAAATAACATATTCAGAATAATGCAGTAAAGTCAAATTGTACAGATTCATGTCAAAATTGTAGGCACAAGGTTTTGACTGAGTTCTTTTATAGCATGTATTCCAAAATAAATGGGTTGGCATAACTGTTACAAAAATAGCAGCTGCTAAATTTCTATGGAGATCCTCAGTCATCCAGGTCATGGTTGTTCCAAAGGTCCTTTTTCAAAAGGCAACTGGACTTTCTTGTTTTTCTTTGAAGATGTTTTGCTTCTCATCCAAGAAGCTTCTTCATCTTTTCTTTGAAGAAAAACAAGAAAGTCTAGTCGCCTTTTGAAAAAGCACCTTTGGGACATTCAAGAAGCTTCTTCAGTTCTAACTGAAGTGGTTCTGACTGAAGAAGCTTCTTGGATGAGAAGCAAAACGTCTTCAAAGAAAAACAAAAAAAGTCAAGTTGCCTTTTGAAAAAAAAAAAAACTTTTGGCATAGGTGCTAAATTGCTCAGAATATCCTCTTGGGTTATTTGAGGTTAAAATAAATTAGTTCCTACATTAAGAAACCCCAAAACAACAACCACAACAAAGCAGAATTCCAGATGTGAGATTCCTACCTTCTTAGAAATGGAGAATATATCAGAACTGTTTCTTTGGCACCAGTTTCTTCAAATTATGTGGCCAAAAATAATAGGCTGATTTATTCCCAATTGCAGAAATGAATGACAAGAGAAGAATAATGGACATTTCTGATAAAATTGATTAAGAAAAGAAAAGAAACAGTAGATGAGATGATATAACACACTGTATTGCTTGTTGTCTTATGTAATTGTGGAAGATAATAAAAGGAGTGAAATTTGAACAGATGGGGAAAATTCATATGGGAGTGTGCAATAAACTGCGATGAAGGTACATGCTTTTATAAACTCTGTAAGATTTAAGTCAGGAAAAAGAGCAGATGTACTTATATTTTTTAAGAATATGCTCAAGGGCAGTCTGGTATTTTTTGCTTCTAAAGTAATCAGAAAATAAAAACTAAAGTAAAAAGTAGCTTTACAGAAGCAACATCTATATACTGGTCAACATAAGTCATGCATGTATACAATTATATTTTATTAATGAAAAAAGTAAGTAAAACTTTATTGTGGCCATTGACCAGCCCAAACCTCATTTAAATATTCATAAGGAAAAAAAACATACATCAATACAAAATGTTTAGCTATATAGCACATTATAGCTACATAGGATATAGCACATTAGTTGTGAAATGCCCTTTTCTTCATAGTAATTACATACTTTCCCTTCACTAAAAGCTTGAGATGTATCTTACAATTATCGTCCCACTATACAAATTCCTGGGACAACATATAATTGAGCAAAATTATACACTTTCTTCTAGTTCCATTACATTATTTGAAAGGTGGTGCTTGTTGTTGCTTTTTTGCTTCATGAATCTCTGTGTGTGTCTGTGTTTGTGTGGGTATGACTTTCAAGGCTGCCCAAACTTTAAAAAACATACATTTGGCTCAATTTTTAAAAATGGTATGACAACTATGAGTTTTTATTTATATAGTGCTTATATCATATTTCTACATTTTTGAAATCAGTACCTAAAATTCCTGTCTTCACCAGCATGCTTGATTAGAAAGTTAGGAACATGACATTACAGTGTTTAGAGGGAAGAAATACAATATTTTAATGCTGATTACCGCCAGTTTTTCTCAGTATGTTCAAAAATTATTTAGAGAAGCTAATATATTCCTGTTCACCATTTATTTGTTTTTGTATTCTCAATAAACAAGGAATGCACATACTATTTATACTAATCTGATTTGGCATCATATGGATAGCTATGAGAAAAGTAAAAGAAGAGTATGATGGTAAATACCGTATTTATTAACCCTGCATGAATTGCCAGCTCTGGAGCTGCCTCAAGAAGACAGAACAATTTTGGGGACTTCCGGTTTGAAGGGCTTCGGCGACAGACAGAAATCCGCGATCGTGCACGGTTTCTGTCTGGGCTCGGCGCTGGAGCGCCCTGAGCCGGCTGGTTTCGGGGCTAAGCCACCCCATAGAGGTGGTGAAGAGGGGGTAGACTGCCAGCAGGGTCGAGGAGAACTGCATCTCTCCTCCTCAGCTGGCCATTACTCCCTTTCCCGAAGGTGGTTGCAGCGGTGGTCAGAAATGGCCACCACAAAGAAGAACTTGACCAGAAAAGAATGTGCAGGAAGAAGATAAGAAGTGAAAGTTTTGGCTGACCGGGTTAAATTGTAAAAGCAACAACCAAGGTACCCTGGAATTTAAACTTACAAAAAATAACATCGCTCCCAAAGGAGAGTCGGAAGCAGCGAAGGAAAGTGAAAAGGGAAAGGTTTGGCTTTTTCCCCCTTCTCTCTCCTTCCCTATACTGACAACTAAGAGACTTAAATAAGAAATCGGAAAAATCCGCTTTGACATCAATAGGCAATTAAGCTGAAAATAAAACAAAATGCCAAAGGGATAATAAAGATTTCTGGACATTAAAATTTTTCTTTTTCATAAGCAGGAAGGGAGAGAAAAAAAAATAAGGGCAGGATCTGGAAGAGGGAGGAGACTGCCTGGAATTAAAAAGAATCTACAGTAAAACTTCAACAAGATTTCTAAAAGATACATTTTAACTGAAACTTTGCAACTAAATAGTAACCCCAGGAAGAGAAATTTTAAAAAAAAGAGCAAAAAAGAAACAGCTTGCGTGTATTTGGATTATTTGGTGATCTTTGGATTCTTGGTTATTATATTTGAATGACTAAAATCAATCGGGTGGTTGTTTAAAAATTTATACAATGGTACCACTTCTGGATGAATTGAAAATGGAACTTAAAAAGTACAAAGAAGATGCACAAAAAGGGAAGGGTTCTTTTGGCTTCATTTTTCAATTCTTAGAAATGGAGATTTGGAACTATGAGAAACAACAAGACTGCAAAACAAGAAGACTGGGACAAAGAAGAAGCCATCTTTAATGAACAAGCAATTTTATGTGGGGAAGAAAAAGGAAAGGGGGGAAAGAGAATGGAGAATTTAAGACTTAAAAAAACAACCAAAGAAAAAAAAATAATTTGAAAACTAAGTATAATACTGGAAAACAACAGAAAAGGGAATACAGAAGAGAGAAATAGAGGTAGAGAGACAAGGGGTAAAAAGGGAGAGAGAAGAAGAGAGGGAAGAAGGAAAGGAAAAGAAGTTACAAAGGACCGGAGCAAGATATAGAGAAACAGGACCCATTTAGAGATAATGGGTGAAAATCTAACTGAAAAAGGGATTCTGTAAAGGTACATAAGATTGTATTGTTATATTAGTAATAGAAATAACTTTAGAAAATTGGAAACAACGTACGATTAAAAGGAGGGATAAAATAGTTAGTGTAATTTAGTGAAATGTTTGTGAATAAAATAAGTGAAATAAAATAAATGAGAAAATTGAATTAGGAAGGAACGGGAACATGTTAATTAGTTAATGTTTTATAAAATATAAGTGAAGAAGGGGGGGAATTAACTATGGAAAGCTTATAATTGTTCCCATAGAAGTATGATATTTAATTGAAAAGTAATGTTAAAGATGTTCTTTAATGAATATTAATATTAATGATAGAATTGAATTGGAATGGAATGTTGTTTTAATTATATACATTTATAATTTTTTTTTCTTTTTTTAAGAATACAGTGTGTATTTTAAGAATGTACCAAGCAGAATCCGAATGGAAGTTATGGATTATATTGAATGTTACAACTTTAGGGAAAAGATATAAAGGTGTCACACTCCAATCAGTAACTACAGGAGAAATTTTGTTTAATGAGAAAAGATAATAGATAATTGAAACAGGACAGACAAAAAATATAAATACAATGATTTGAATTGAGATGAGATAATTAAAATAAAATTGAAAAAATTAAAAGAGGGGAGAAGCTATGCAGAAAATGTAAAATAGTAATAAGATGTGGAATATTATATAAAAATGAGCATGAACCTGAATTTGTGTCTGTACGAAGAAATGTAACCCGGGATTACGCTACTTTCAAAAAAGATGTTTTATTTGTATTGTTTTTTCTCTTTGTGAAAACTCAAATAAAATTTACAAAAAAAAAAGAAAGAAGACAGAACAATTTCAGAAGTCAGAAAACAAAACGAGTTCAAAAAGTAAGATATCTCTAACTGAAGGACCAAAATGAGATCTTTTATGCTGCCTGGCTGCTAGTAATGCTCCATGTGAAAATGTTCTCTGTCCAGTAGCTCAAAGCCGCCATTTTCTTCTCAAGTTTTCTTCTTGGTCTTCTGTGCAGCTTCAAAATATGTTCTGAAAGACTGGAAAGAAGAGGCAGTAACATATGACCAAAATTTAATTTTGATAACATAGATGCCCCTGTATGAGGCTTCTTATATTGTAAAAATGTATTAAAAGAGGAAATTCTCCTCCCTTTGGAGATGTCCATGCTAATTAGTATTGTTTACAGTGGCTTTGAAAGTTCGGTGCCTTTAATAGATGTAGATTGTCATACAGAAAATATAAATTGTTGCCTGTTGTTCATGTCTCTCTTTTTCCTTCCTGCTTTGGTCTGCCTTTGGTCTCATTTTTTCCCCAGTTTATTACTTTTGATGCTTGCTGATGTTACATAAACATGAAGCTGTAATTTTTGTTAGCTGCATTGAGTGGCATGGGTGCTTGATCTGATCTTGTTGTTGAGATTGACTGGAAGTGAGATGGATGCAAATTAAATTGGAAATTCTCCACACTAATTTTTGAACATTTTCTAAGGCCTGACCTCCCTCCCTCCCTCCCTCACATACATACATAGCAAAATCATGTCAAAAACTATGGCTGGATAAATATAACAAATTAAAATCTCTGGGGGTAGGAGTTGTAAAATAAATAAAATAATGCTGCAAAAATAATATAGAATATATAAATGGATGAAGGTTAGTATGAGTATACTGGTTTTCATTTCTAAGTCATTGTGATGCTCAGATTATTTGACTACATTAATTTTCTGCATTTAGCAAATAAGTCTTACATTTATGTATAACAGATGATTTAGCTCTTTGGGGACTTTTTAATCTTAGTATTGAGAACTCTTATTCTTAGACAGTTCTCTGATTTTCCCTGACTTTCACAGCAGCTTATGCATGTCTTCTCATGTTTGTATAACAAAAATGCTTATTAGGGTAATTTCTAAGCAGATTTCCTTCATACATTTCTCTATCTGCATTTTAAATGGCTCTAGACAATTGCTGAGAGAATGATGAGGATAATTAAAACACTTCTTGCATACCCTTTTGATGATCTTGGCTACACAGTCAAAGCAGCTTCTGTTTGTTGCTAAGCTGTTATAAAACTTTCTGACACAACTGAAAATAACAACAAACAAAAGTGGAAGAAATTTAAACACAGTCTCAGGGAGATGTGAGGATCAAATTAGAATATTAGTTGTTGCCATTATTTCTGAAGCAAAATGGCAGGTTAATATCAGCAGATGGAAAATTTAAAGTTTTAAATAAAGTATTTTTAAAATATTATAGTATATAATATACTGAGTATATTTTATGTTCTAAAATACAATGATTTGCTAACAAAAGGTACTCAGATTAATAGAATTGGAAAGGTTTCTAGTCCAAGCTTTTACTCACACACTTATCTGCTTTTCCTCATATTTGTTACATAGTACAATAAACAAACAAAACAAGCAAGCAGACTTCTGATCTGGGCTAGATAGAAAGAAAATTCCAAAAGCAAGGGACACAAAAGATAAAATGCTTACTTGCTTCCCCACTTAAGTATCATTCCAAGTCTAAGGATGTTCAGGAAGGTTCCCTATATTTTCAATAATGTTTAGACAAGTTCTTAGTGGGGAAGATATTCCTTAAACAATCAAGATTCCAACTATTAATGATCTATAATGTCATTATTAGAATCTGAAAAATTGATGGCTAAACAGGTCAATGCTTTTTGGACCTATTTCATCATCTCTGAAGGTGATCTGGAAGCTTGCTAAAGCATAGTGCTTTGTAGATTCTGAGCTAAATCCATAAGTATATACTTATATAGTATAAATTGATGTAATCTATTGGTTAACTAGATAATTATTCACAGCTTCTTTTAATAATGATAATGCACTAAATCAATTTACATTGCAATATATGGAAGGTATGTTGCCACTTCTTTACACATCCCAGCTGAGAAGCTGGAAGTATCAATAAAAGTCTTAGGAAAGTTTGCAGTGAACAAACTGTTCTCCATTTCCTTGCTGTTAGAATTGTTCTTCTCTTTTCAGATGAATTGGAGGTTTATTGGTAATCAGGTGGACTTTAAACATATCCAGTTGGCAAATCATAAATCTATCTCATGGAAATTCAGAAATATAATATTATCATTGAAAGTAGTCTTGTTTATTTGGTTTTCATAATCTTGCATTCAATTCATCATCACTACCATTCTTATTATCAAGATTTTCAGGGTTCAGATGAGAATACCACTATCTTACAAAATAATCTAAGCTTATGACCAAATTAAATCCAGTCAAATTTGATTTTATAAAAGCTATAAAAGCATCCATAGTAGCAGTACAAAGTTAACTACAAATGAATTTCATACTACTGATTTAATCATTGATTAAATACTAGGAAACCATGTCCTATTGGTACTACAGTACATCTCCAAAAGATACTTATACTATGACATTCATTTAAATGTCAGATATACAAAGCATGGATACCCTGCAAATGTTTTAGAGTGCAGTTTTTATCATCTCTACCTGGGATAGTTGGAAGTACAAAGTATCTAGAAAATAACAAGTGACCTATTTCTGATCTAAAGGGACATTTGGAAGATCAGGGTTTTACTGGGATACGCTAAATTCAAACTTGTGAAGAATTCAAAATTATTTCCTTTTAATTTTTGAACCCCTTCGCCCCTTATTGCTCTTTGAAGAAAACCTCCCTGCCAATTTTTATGAGAACAAAGCCATGGTTTTCTCTAAGCATGCACTGAAAGCAGCAAGCAGTGAAATGGCAGATTAAAATAAAGTGAAGCAGGTTAAAGTGTACAAATACTTGGTTGTTGCTTCTCTTAGAGTTTATAGAAAGCTCAGATTGTATGTTATGGAGTCTGCCCTGGAATGTGTGGCCACAATTTTTAGGAGTTGTTCCTCCAATCGCAAGTAGGGGGTTGTAAATACCCTCCAAGATTAGAATACAGCTAATCTCACTTTATAATCACAATTGAGTCCACAATTTATGTTGCTAAGTGAGATATTTGGTAGGTGAATTGGTAGGCTTCCCCATTGACCTTGCTTACCAGAAGGTCACAGAAGGGTGATCACTAAATGAACTGTTGTAAGTTGAGGACTATCTGTATTCCACGGCAAGACCATTGTCAAAATTGGACATGGCTCACAGGCTTGCATTTGAAAGAACGTCTTCTTGGAGGCAATCCAATCCAAGTTATTTAATGATTAAACCAAACTAAAATCCATAAACATGGATATAAGTTATAACTCTTGTTCTAGGTCTTTTGTTACAATTTATTGGATATTACTTCATAACCTATTATTTGTTCATAATTATTTCCTGTAAAAGCTCTTTTTTCAAATATGTGACGACAAGCTAAACCTAAGTGTCTAATGAAAAGTAACCTATCTGCATCAAAGTAGAATAATAGTAAATTGCAAGGTAGAATGATAGAAGGACTGGCGGTGGCAGTTCTAATTTTGTGTCTAGAAACTCAAAAATCATTTAACATTGTTTATTAGATTAAGAGAATCAAAAGGAAGACAATTACAGATCTCAGTCTGATGAAGTGAAACAGACAATGCATTATTATACAAAATAGATTAAAGGGAGTATTCGATTTTTCATTACTGTTAATATATTTTCTAGACTGAATATTGTTTTTCCAATATATCTCTAATATTTTTTTTGAACAAAAATAGTTCTATGTCATTTCATTTTCTTTATCACAACTCCTTCTTTATTAGAAATTAATTGGAAACAAAGTTAACTCAAAAGATGAAATTATTTGTTTCCCCATTTTTCAACTATTTTTGCTTTGCTTCTTTTGGATATTCCTACACAAGCATTACACCCCACATACATAGAAACAAATAGTTACTTCTTTTGAAGAAACATAACATTAGTTTCCATATAAAATATATATATATTTTAAAATGCACAGTGAATAGAATGCTTATTTTCTGAAAATAAATGTGCACTTAAAAATAATATAAAAACTCTTAATTGTTATATATACTCATCTCCTAGAAAGTGAGAAACATTTCATCTATTTAATTTTATATAACCAAACTAAGATTTGGGACTTTCTAAAATATCTATCATATCATTTTTTCATAAAAATATTTATATTTGAATACTTTCATAATTAAAATTGAAAAGGAAATTCTTGCTAATAGGAAAAATGTCCATAAAATACGTTATTAATACCATTGCCATAATTATAGAGCCAATTTAATGTATGTATATGCAGAGTTAGACTTCATTAAAACAATCTTCATGAATAAATGCATTCAATATCTCAATTCTAGATATTCTACTTAAATTCTGGTTATCTAGATTCTCCAGCTCTCATTTATGAAACAATGTTATTTTTTTAAAAAAAATAAAGAATATTTCAAAGCATTTAAAAATAAAATAAATTAGTACACACATGGAAAAACAACCAACAGGAAAAGACATAATGATGAAAAATAAAATATGAGTAAATGAACAGAATTTACGACTGTTATAAAATATAAAAATCATTAATATATTACATCATTATTTCACTGATTAATTAAAATTATTAATCCAAACTCATTATACCTTGAGAGATAACTGCAAATCACTGTAAAATTCCAAGTGTGAGTATTGATATTGACACCACCATTTGTCATTATGTAAAATGAAGGTCATTATGAAAAAAAGAAAACAATCAGGAAAAGTAGTTAAGTTCTAAGCTCCATCCCATTGCACCTGACTTGTGATCACATCTAATTATTCATAAACAACAAAACTGCTCCTGCTTACTATATTTACATCAAATATTTTCACTTTATCTGAGTTTGCCTCATTGTATCATACATGTTATGTAGGTAGCTATTCTTAAAGGTATTCAAGCTGTTAGTTTTGCCACTGTTGCCATTGGCAAACATCATTTTAATAGGACCTTCTTATAGTCCTTTCTGTTGCAGAGCCTGTCCTATAGATAGCATCCACACCCCAGATGCTCTTGACACCGTTAGTTTTTTATAAGACACTAAATGCCTGGCTATTTGCCCAGATGTTTGGGCCAGGAAGTTAGATAAACTCCGTTGTTGTTGATGATGTGTTTTTCTATGAATGGGGTCACTGTTTTATCCTTGGGTGCCGTGTATGCCAGGGTTAGTGATTTCATTCTTGTATACAGGCCAGTCACTGCTGTGATGTGGGCAGCCATATAAATCATGGAAATAAATAAAGACATATTCGACTCATGATTCATTATGTTTCTGATCCCTACTGTGTATATTTACAATAATAAATGCACACCAATTCAAATTTTACCACAAAATTGATTCACTAGTCCTTTGAATCTAAAAAGAACCACAGTATATTCTTACAATAAGGTGTCAAAGCTCATATTTACCAGAAAGGAATATCTTCTAACTTGAAAGAATGCCCTTAAAGACAAATGCTATTTGTACATATTCAGTGGGGAAATATTATGTAAATAAATTTTTATTATTTCATTATATTGCATTTGTAAGCCATTAGCAGTTTATGGGTGGCATCCTTTGCTCAGTTAATAAAACTTATTTTTAAATAGGATTGAAATAATTTGATGAAAGCAGATGTTAAAGTAATGATGTTGGAAGGTTAATCACTGGGAGCTTTATCTGTTTTTGAGTCTTCATATTGCAACAGAAATTAACCAATATCATAGGGAAATCTAACAAATATCTGTTTTCTCAACAGTTGCTTTAGCATGAAAAGAACAGCACTAAATTATTTTTATATATAAGAAAATAGCTCAAAAGCTAATACATGAAACAATAGGTAACAAGCTTCTGGTTGACAGATGAGAATAATTACTCCAATGCATTACACAAAAATGATACACAATAATTTATTCATGATAAATTCTGTGCAAAATCCAGTAAAAATAAAAAAAAAATTATTAAATGAAATTCTATTCTTATAAAGAATAGAAACTAGAACATTGATTTCTATACAATACAGCACTCTGACAATAAATTCTAAGGCAAAAATAAACTTAAAAGAAATAAAATATTTTAGATGACTTATCATAAAAATATCAAATACATGTATGAATCACTGCCCCCCCCCCACTTTTAAAGAAAAGCTAATGGCCTTTCAAAATGCTATAATTAATCCGAAAGCTTAACCAAGGAGACTTACACTGTTTCAGAAAACATTTTATTTCTGTGCAATTTGCATTTTCTTTTCAATATTGCTCAAACATAGTCCTGAATGACTAGAAGACAACAATTCAACTGCAGCTGTTATCTATGGTTTGGGTAGCAAATTTGCACAGGGAGTAGCTACTTAGTAATGCTGTAATATCACTGTTACTACTTCCCTATCTATATCAACCATTTTGTCTTCCTATCCCTTACCTTCTCACCTTTCTCTTTATCTCTTCCAACAGCTGACAGCCTACTTCCCATCTATCTCACGGAATTTTCACTACTACTGTATACAGGAATGTAGTCATTGCCAGAAAGGGTTAACAGTAAAAAAGCAATGAGAAAAGTCTTGATGCCAAAGAGTCAGGAGAGTAAATTTTCACTTCAAAGTTGGAGTAAAAAACAAAACAAAAAGAAAAGAAATTGTGACAATACAGCTTCAAATGTTACAGACGTGTAATTCAATAACATCATTTCATGCACAGAAAGAAATATTTATACTTTGGTTGATTTCCAGGTTTCTCAAGGGTTGACTCAGATGTTTTTCTACACTTCAGCACACCTCTGCTTTAATGTATTTGTTATATGTCCATAGCCTACTTTCTTATTGGGTTTTAGTTTTCCCTTTATAAGAGGCAAGATTTATCCTGCTCTTCAGATTCTTTTTTTTTCCTGAAAGTTTTCTGAAGTTCCAAAAATGGCTTCAATCATTAGCTGGAGTAGGCTGCCCTCTAAGAAATTATTTATTTCTAAATACATGCATCCTGAGATTGAACTTGAAAGAGGAAGAGATACGTTTAAGAAGTGACTCCAAGATAAGTACTTCAGAGAACTTTACACATATATAGTCATTTTCTATATGATTATTTATTTATTTAATTTGTATCCCACCTTTACTATTTGTACAAATAACTCCAGGCAGTGAACATATCCACCACACCTTCCTCCTGCTAGTTTCCTCACAACCACCACCATGTGAGGTGATATTGGCTTTCATGGCTAAGGCAGGACTTAATTCCCATCCCTTTATTGCCAAACAATGCTCTGGTTGTCAGTTGTATATTATTTGCTGCCATCCTCTCTTCTATTTTGAAATCAATTTATTTCCAGGCAAATAAAATAAGGGAATGACAACATTAGGCTAAAATACAAGATTTAAGAATAAAGTCTTGTTCATTCCAGATGAATGGAATATTTCCATTATATTGACCTTAGGACAATCAGATTATGATCCATATTGTGTAAGGTTCCATTTTTTCATATATTCAATATTGCTTTCATTATTGTACACAAAGCATATCACATCATACTTTGTCCTTTATTCATTTGAAATTTCTCATGATATAACAATACCATAGAAAGATGCCTTGGGATAAGGAAGGCATTGCATGCCTTACAATACTTTTACAATAATTCTGTTTTACAATAATACTCAATTTATCCTCAACATCACCAGTTTCAGTATTCCATTCTTTTCCCCAATCTCCCATCCCATTGATTTACTGGCTGTTTAAAAAAATAGGAGCATTCATTTGCAATGGTTTGGGGTGTTTGTTTTAAAACAGTCATTATTCAATTTATTAAATGTGCAATGAAAATTATAGTGTGAAACCTTTTCAGTTCAATGGCTTAATCTCTGTCAGAAGTGTTGAGGAGCTAGAAGGCAGGTGAGATGAAAATACTTTGCAAATTTGCCTTGCATAATTCAACTGGAAAATTGGATTTAGTGTATTTGCTAATAACTACAGCTGAATTGGAATCAATTGGTCCAGATGCTAAAGGTGACGTGAGATTGCAAGGCATGTTAATGATCCAGGACTGGCAAAACCACTGAAAGAGTTAAGAGCATGTACTCAATCACGGATTACTAAATTTTCAACAGCTCTCCCCTCTGTCACTATTTGAGACTGTGTTCAATATAAAACTAAACAACTATGTTTTCTTTGAATCTTTGAAACCCTGTACAGATTAATTTTAAAATACTGTATTTTTTGTACATAGAGAAATATTGGAAGCATAGGGAAAACATTAAGCTAAATGTTTCACACATTTTTTTTTCTTAAATTGTTCCAATCACATTTTTCTTATATTTACAGTTGGAGTATTTTCTTAAATTCTACCAGGGAAAGTTTGCTTCCAAAAAAAGAAAAGAAACACTTCAATCATTTATAATTCATCAAACAAAATCCAAACACCTCATGTAAGCAAAAGTACTTGAAAAATGCTGGTGGATGATTTGAAAATTGTTGTTCTTTGTTAAGGGAATTACTAAACAAATCATCTTAAATATAACTTATAGTAATTTCTTTAGGAACATCACTCCAGTCAGATCAAGTTGAGTTTACCATCTGTTGTTCTGCTCGAAAATTATATTATACAGCTTCCTTTGCATGGTTTGCACACAAGCTGTTCTTGTCACAGCTAAGCCTATTGTGATGATTCATCTTAATATTCAATCAGGGTTTAAAAAGAGTGACAAAAGTCCACATATGGATAACAAGCTGTTTCTCCAGTAAATATTTTGCTGTTTATTAAAGGCATTCTTATGGCATACAGCTGCTACAACCGTATTACAAAACAATGTAAACATAGATGAAATAGCTACTTCAAGATCCTCACCTCTTTCATTAAGCACCTGTTCATATTTAATGCAGTAAACTAATCATTATTAACATATCTATCTGATAGTTATCAGGGTGATCAGATAATGAAGCAACAGTTCCCCTTTTCAAAACATTTTAATTTTTTTAAGAACATGCATACCTGTCTAATTATCTATTAGGTAAATATATATTTTTTAAAAAATCCCAGTACATTCTTTCAAACTGATGCTCTAACAGATTTGAATGGTTATTTTATTACTGTTTTTTTCATTAATTAAGCCTTAGTCTTCCCATAAACAAAAGCTGGCACTGAATTTTCTCCCTTGTACAGTATAATCCCGTTAGTTCTTTACTAATGGGAAAGCAAAGTCATGGTAATTTTCCTCTGACTACTGGTTGTACAAACAACAACAACCCTATAATACCTGAAGTATGGAAATACTCTTCAGAAGGATTAGGATGCTCCCAACAGGAGTTCCATGTGACAACTTAATCCAAAACTACTTCATTTACATCACTGTCTTTCAAACTTGGTGGCTTTAAGTTGTGTGGACTTCAACTCCCAAAATTCCCTAGGTAATAGACTGGCTGGAGACTTCTCAGAGTTGAAGTTCATACATCTTAAATTTATCAAGTTTGAAAGACACTGATTTACAGAGAGAAAAAATTCAATTGACATATAAAGTGGCCTATGTATTTTGGACAAATGGCAGTAAATAATCTGGGTTTTGGTCTGAAATATGGGATGGAAGGCAGGAAAGGAAAACAAAATTATATTTTCTGCTTGTCAGGAGAAAATCAGCAGGTCTAAGGATGCAACCTTAGCAACTTTAAGATATGTGGAGTTCAATTCCTAGAATTCCCTAGCCTGTCATGCGGGCTGGGGAATTCTGGGAATTGAAGACCTCATATCTTAAAGTTGCTAAGGTTGAGAAGCATTAACTTAACAGATCGCTTTGTAGCATCCTCTCTTCTTGTGCCATATCTTTTTGTATATTTCATATCAAAATGAGAT
The DNA here is from genome assembly GCF_049901735.1 of Notechis scutatus. Classification (NCBI taxonomy): domain Eukaryota; kingdom Metazoa; phylum Chordata; class Lepidosauria; order Squamata; family Elapidae; genus Notechis; species Notechis scutatus. The sequence continues at coordinate 207,288,435 of NC_142009.1, read as the reverse complement.
AACAGAGGAACCAAGTGAGTACTTTTCAAATTCTACTGCTATTCTGAAATTTTAGATTATGCTAAACCAAAATCAGTTATGGAGGCATTTTATATCAGGAGCTCTCATAAGAATTAGTGGCAGTTTGGTCTAGTGATTTAAGCACAAGGCTAGAAATCAGGAGACTGTGAAATTGAGTCCTGACTTGGCTATGAAAATTAACTGGGTGACTTTGGGCCAGTTGCTGTCTCTTAGCTCAACTTGTTCATATGGGGAAAATAAGAGGTGGAAAGAATTGTTTGGTGCCTTGAGTTATATATAAATAATGATAAAGTCAGGACAAAGAAAACCTAAAAATCTAAACTTTTTGCCAACCCATGAAAGTTGAATGTTTATTCATTGTGTAAATTAACACACAATTCCAAGAGTTTGCAATACAATGTCTATTGGTGGTCCTAAGAAAGTCTGTGCATTTCTCCAATAAAACAATGTATAATGCAAGCATTTAGTATTAAGACAATGGAAGGAAGTTCCATCTTGTCGTTTCTGTAACTATAATGGTTCTGTAATTTAAACATTGTTTAAATCTTAGAACTTAGAATAACAGAGTTGGAAGGGACCTTGGAGGCCATCTAGTCCAACCCCCTGCTCCAGCAGGAGAGTCTATTCCAAACATTCGCCTCTACCTAGGATCCAACTTACAGCCTCCTAATTGTGAGGCGAGAGTGCCACCTCTAGGCCAGGGCTGAAATCACTGTAGCTCATATCCAAAATACTGTCTTCCTTTCCCCCCCCCCCCCCACCCAAATCACAGCTAGGAAGATAACTTTCTTCTTCTCTATTGTATTAAGAACATGCAAGTAGTTATAAACCACACAATAGAAATAGGGATAGAAATAAATATTAGTTGTGGATTTCCGAAGTTAAGGTAAGATACCTTCTTACCAAACTTTATAGTGATACACAGCTGGAAACACCTGCAAATAGATCCCACCAATTTCACTGGTGCTTATTGTTAAGTAAATGTATGGCAGATAGCACTACAGATCTCTTACATCCAGCAACCAACCATGAACTGAGTTTTAAAAATGCATTTGTTTTCTCCCATACTTGCTCCTGTAAGGCTTAAGAATCACAATATACTAGAAAAATAGCTGCCATACTTTACCTAAGGTAAAAAGAAATGTGTTCAACAGCTTAGTCATATTACCAGATTTTTTTAAAAATAAAGAAACTTGAACAAAATATTTCTTCTCTAATATCATATACAATATATTTCTTTCAACATCGCATTTCAAAACCAGATTTTCTATGTAGCATAGAAAGATAACTTCTATTCAAAACAATAAGTTTGTACTTTTTTTTTTGAAAGGAATCAATCTAACTCACGGGTGTCAAACGCATGGCGCCACGCTGCCGTCATATGACATATCGCTATGATTTTTCCTTTCGCGGAGCTGGGATGGGCGTGGCCTGCATGTGATGCATCCGGCCCACAGGTTGCCACTTTGACACCCCTGATCTAACTGCTTGCTGCTTTAGATATGGCCTGATATTGTACCATACCATATCTTTCTATTGTATTTTATATTAAAGGATAGATAGATGATAGATAGATAGATAGATAGATAGATAGATAGATAGATAGATAGATAAAAAAATTTGTTCAAATCAGTACAAATTTTATTTAATTTTAAAGAACAACTATTATTTCCAAATGAGAAATAACCACAATAGCCAATTATTTCTTTTCTTTTTCACATGAAAATATAAATATTATATTAAATAAATATTTTATAATTTTAAGCATCTTACCCGAAAGTAGGATCCAGAGCAACTGCCATGGGATTATGAAGATCAAGATCAATCAGAGTAACACACACTGTTCCATTAAAGTTGCATACAAAGATTGTGTCACTGGTATGATCCACAAAATAGAAGTTGCCCGTAAGCCAGTCAACTGCCATATGCCGTATATCTGTCATAGTGAAAAGAATATTAAATTAGTTATTACTTCAACATAACAAATTATTGAAATAATACTAGCTGAATAGTACTGTACATCTGAAAGAGTTGGTGCTGCTAATTCTATGAGGATTACACAAGATGCATAACAAACTAAGTAAAACTTAGTCAAACTGAAATGGATTTTTGTTTTATAAAAAATTCTATTAAGTTCTGTGGAATGCTTGGTGTTCTCTGAGTTTGGTTGTTTGCTTGCTGATATTTCATTACCCAACCACATGTTTATATATAGTAATATATGTAAATTTGTCGTGTATACTGTATATAGTAGCTTGCCCTGCCAGTTTGGATGGCATGTGATTTCTTGCCTTTCAGTTCATTTCTTGGAAGTTGGGGAAAATTCAGATTAAAATACCCTATTGTCATAGAGATAATAATATTACACTTTAAAAGGTGCAATGTTTCATGCTAATACCATTAGTAATTATGACTTTTCCATCACATATTTTCTTTTTTTCCCCATTTTTTTTAAAATTTCAATCTACATATAACAACAATACATTAACAGTGTGGCATCAGTGTATCATACATCTCTCATTGCATTATATTCATATTCATTCATACTTCTTCAATATTTATTTTCAACCTTACTCTCTCCAAATACCTACCATCATATCAATTAAACATACCTAATAATTCCATTATTCAATTTTCTCCCTGTTTTCATTTTATTTTTTTAAATGAAAAATTCTCATTTGGCAAGCAGTGTGGTTTCAGGTTTCACCTCTCAATACAAACATGACCATAGTTACCTATTCATTTTATTTGTTTAATTTCATATTGCATCATTCTTGTCATTATTAAATATTAAGCTTATCTTATCCAATCCCAATTCATGTTCTCGTATCTTATTTTACGATATTATCTAAATTCTTATCTCAATTCTATATTTATTTATTCAATTCCAAATCTAATATATCTCCTTCCATTTTTCTTAGTATATTCTCATCTTATTTTACAATATTATCTAAAATTCTCATCTCCTTTCTCATCTCCTTTCTCATATTATTATTTTTTTCCTGTCACATTTGTCATTTTATCAATCCTTATCTGTAAATATAGTTGTCCCCTCTAGTTAATAATTCGAGCCAACCACCTTCATTCTTCCTTAATATCAATCTAGTATAAAACACAAATATATATATTTTTCTCAGATTCCGCATTATATTTTCTCTATGAATCATCTATACATTACAAAATACTATTTACAATATATTCTTATATGTCCCAACATATTACCTTGCGGAATCCCCTTCCTTATCCTTTTTTTTTTTCACCCATTATCTCTCACTCCTTGAACAATGTACCTTCTTTTCATCCTTGTTTGTTTCCTCCTTATTTTCTGGTCCTTTCTCTTAATTCCCTTTTTCCCCATTCTTATTCCCATCCTTTTCTCATTCCAATTATTAAATTTTCTGTCTCCCCCTTTTGATTTTTCCTTTGCACCTCCTTTTTCTGCTTTTCCCTTCTCTCTTTAACCATTTTCCGACCCATTCTCCCTTTTATAATCACATCGGACCACATTTTTTAAATTCTAATTCCTTTCCCCCCCTGCTTGAATGCTTGTTGTTCGCTTTGTTCTTCTAAGTTGGCTTCTTCTTTATACAACTCCTTCCCCTCTAGTTAATTGTGTTCTTGTGTATGCTGAGTCACCATTTCTAATTTCTGTAATACATAATTACACATTTCAAATTTAATTTTTATCATGTCCCTTGTATCTTGCATATCCCATCTTATGTCTTGTAAGTCCAGTCTTATATCAATAAGTGGCTCCTCCATTATATCTTCTCATTTTTTCTTTTTCTTTCCTCTTCCTAAATAGTTGAAATCCTCTTCTTTCATAGATGTATTCAATCCAGAGTCCAGTATCTTATTTCAGCCAATATCTTTTGAATTTATTTTCAACAATTCATACTCTTGAATCTTTATTCCAAATCTTCTAATTGGCCTCACAACTGTTTCCCAAATTACCAGGTGGTTCTATGACAATAATAAAGTTCCTTTTATTTTCTTTCAAGTTCCAAGATCCAAAGTCTCAAAAAGACCAGATGCTTATTTTAAAACATATTAAAGTTTTCTGTACCATCAGGTGGCGCTCTTGAGTCTTTTTCTTTTTAACTTTCTTTGTTGAATATGATGTTTTTATTAAGTTTGCTAATTTCAATCATTAGCTATTCTTTTCAACACACTCAATTCCAGCATTTAGTTATGCCCTTTAAGTGCCCACAATTCAATATCTGTTCAGTTTAATTTTTAAATCTTTGTTGTGTTAATGTATTCTCTTTAAATTTCTCCTCTAGATTAGTCCAGTAAAATAATCAAATCCAAATTTAAAAATCCATTTTCTTTCTCACTTTCTCTGGTCACTGCTTTCCTCCAAAATAGCCCTTTAATTTGATACTGGGATACCTCAAAAGTGATGTCCTTTGCCTGGTTCACACTCTGCCTGCTACTTCTCTCTCCAGCACAAAACTTAGTTTCTCAGAATGTTCTTCATCTTCGTGGTGGCCATTTTAAGACCACCACTGCAGCTTGCCTTCGGGAGGGATTATACTGTCAGGGAGGGGAGTTGCAGTTCCCCTCAACCCTCCAGGCAATTTCCCCCTTCTTCACCACCCCACCAGAGTGGTTTGGGTCCCAATTGGGACCCTCCAGCAAGAGAGCTCAGGCAAAACCACGCATGATCACGGATTCCGCACTAACACTGATGAGGAACAAACCAGAAATCCATCACATATTTTCAAAAAGGAAGAACTATGTGAGTCTGATCATAAGAGTGAATTATGCTGTAAGCAATAAGAATCATGAACATCTGTGATAAATTCATAGCTACTATGCTTGCATAGTTTTTTAAAACAGTATATTTTGGTAAAATTATACATTTTTGGTAAAATTATACAAAATTATACATTTAAAACCATAAAAACATATTGCAATCTTCCCAGTCTTAAGGTACAGTACAAAGAAAAAAAACATATCAGATTTTTTTCCTGATACAATCCAACTATTGCTGCTTATCACTAAGAGTTTATATTTAAACAAGGATTATTTTGCTATTGAGGCGACATAGACCAACAAAGATGCACATAATTCTCCTCATGGTTTACTTCAGCATGATTAGCTAAAAACAGAAGCAAGTGATGGAAAAGAAAAACTTCACAAATCCTTGAAGAATTACAATTATGAATAGTCAATGTAAAACATTATGGAATGACAGCATAGGAAAAGCTTCTGCCCATAAACAAGATCTTCACGCAGCATGCAGTTAAACTATGGATTTTACTGCCTGAAGAGTGAAAAAAAAAACATTAAGGAAAACTCATTCATTGACTACCAATAATTCCATAAATGCATTACATTGGTAGATACAGGAAATACCTATTTAGGCAAAAGGTAAACTGGACCACCTTTCATTCACAGAAAGAGACATAAGATGTCAGAGTGTGCACAGTGTGACTATGTGAGACAACCCAGGAGCAAATACAGTAGGCAGAGGATTGTATTTTAAATAGTGGCTTTATCTACAAAGAATATGTACACACATGTACTTTAGTCAAACCTCGAACAAACAGCAATCAGAAATTACAGCGTGGAAGCACATACAGAGAGAGATACACCCCAACAGGACCTCTTCTTATTATAGGCTCTTAAAGTGATATCAGCCCCAAAACCTTGCTGACACATTCCCAGTATTACATCATTATAGCAGCTGGTCAGCTCTTAAATCATTACCCTGACAAAGTCAGTCTTACAACATGATTAGGATTCTACTAGATGTTTCCTTGTCTGGATCCATTTTAGTCTGCTGTTTTATTTATTATTTGTTTATTAAATGTATATGCCACCCATCTCACCATCATGCAACTCTAGGCAACTTATAACAAAGTAAAAACAAGAATATAAAAATTGAGATATTAAAATAATAGACATTAATATTAAAATTTAAAAGATGGCTGAGGAAGGAAGTAAAGTACAAATGGGGGGTGGACATAGAATCTCAACCTGAACCTCTCAATCAGTTGGATTCTGCTTTTACTACATATTTGTTCTTATGCCCTGATTGTTGCATATGGTTTGTATATATATATGAGGGGTCTTTGGTACTCTGTGAGCTTGCTTGTTTCCTTCCAAACATTTTATTACCCATACTAGGTAACATCATCAGTCCTAGTAAAGAGTTCTTCTCTTGCTCATATAAACAAGGGGAGGGGCTTACACCAGAGTAGTCAGCCACTTCCTGAGATGTAATCCAAGTGCCTCTTCTACAGAAGGCATTTTTGCACCATTCACTGGATTGGGATCATTTTCAAAATCATATTTTGTCATCCTTTATCCCCTCTTACCAAATGTGGTCTTGATCTATTTTTGCAGTGTTATCCTGATGATGGGCAGACATATACACAAAAAGTTCCCTTATGGAATTTTATTTCCAATATTCCATTGCATTTGAGGAAATAGAAAGGAGAAGTAGTAAGACTTACAAAATAGTTCATTGAAGGATATATTATGTGGTTCTATATTTATGGCACTTTAGCACTGCATTAATTCAGTATTCTTTAATTAATGTAATAAAGTTCTGATAAATTATCAAATTTCCCCTTTCCCTAAAAAACTATATTTTATACTTTCCTAAGTATAATTATCAACCATAACAACAACCCTACTTAACTAGTAGATGCATTTTTAATGAATAAGGCATTTAATTTCTGTACTATTTTTGCTGAACAAATAAACAGAATTTCTTTGAATTTTATAACCAAATTATTGTTTGGCAAGTTGATTATAATACTAATGCTTCCTTTTAAATTTCCCCTGTTCTAGCTTCCTGGTAATTCAACTACATCTCGGAACCAACCACTAAAAACCCTACATTGCATTTTAGACCCTATGTGGCAATATCTAATTTAGAGGCAAATTATGTACAGACTAATTAGCCTGTATATTAAAATGTTACTAAGAACATTTTAACACTGCTTTTGTTGTCCCTGGCTGAAATATCAAATTATATTTCCTAACACGTAAATTAAATCCACTTAAACTTGCAGAACCTTATTCAACACTGTTTAGATGTGATATTCATTTTGCCCATTAAATGCTGGAAATTGCCTAGGAATTACAAATAATATAGATTAACAACAATCATATTTAGCAACTGATGTCCTAAACAGCTGTTGTCCCTTGCACTTTATTTTACTGGGTTTATAAGCTGCTCAACTCAGAACAAACTTTAACATTATCTAAACTCCCTCCCCCCAAAAAAGCTTAAATCTCACCCAGAAATAGACATATTGGGGGGGGGTTGTATTCAAAATTGTGGTATGTTAAAATGTAACAAACAATTAAAATATGAATGTTAATAACTACACCTGTTATCCAGCCATTAATTAGAAGAGCTATAGCTGTAATGATTACATTTTAATGAAAATTGACTTTTTGATTGATTGGAAGCAGGAGGCACAAAGATACCTCATCTTGGCTATTGGCAGATATGATTCTCTCTGTCATAATACATCATCAGTTGTTTTCTAGATCACAACACTTAATTTGATGCAGGAGAATTTTATCTCCTGAGATTTGACACAGGGACACATTTTGCTCCTTAACTCCATCCCTCAATAGGAAAAAAAAAGGGGGGATATAAAGGAGAGTTTAGGTACTTTAAACTTCTACAAGAGCTTAGACCCAAATTAACTGTTCTAATCAAAGAAAAGAATACATTCAATTTTCTCTCTACTTGGAAAGCATTACTGGACTTTGTTCTTTAGATGAAAAAAAGAAAATTCTGGGTTATACTGATTAGATGACTTTGTTGTTGTAGAATTGGCTACTACATGATAAGTATGTAAAAATAAAAAGTAAAAAGTTGAGGCTCTGCTATTTTAGTCTACTGAGTTAAAAAAAATCAAAAGTCAATGCTTTTCTTTGTTTTTTTTCCCTTTTACCCTTATATTTTCCCACTATTTTCATTTTCATTTTAATAAAAAAAAATGAAAAAAGACCTAAAACCGTTTTACCTTTACACACACAGAAACACAAACACACACATGGAGAGAGAGGGGAGGTAGGGAGGGGGGAGGAAGAGAGAGAGGGGGGAAGGTTGGACTAATATTTGACTTTGATTCCAACTTCCTCATGAATCCCTAAGAATTATTCTGTGGTATCAGATGAGCTGATGAACCACAGAAAACTAAGACCAAAATTCTCTTCCATTATAACCTGTTCTTACAAGTCTACATGTGTTTTTGTATGCATGCCAATGGAGCAGTAATTGAAAAGGCAAATGAAAGGAGGAAGTTTAGGCCAGGATAACATCTACTTTCCCTTTCCTTCCACTTTCCAATCAGTAACAACACTGTGAATAAAATATCAACTAATAGTAGAAAGAAAAGGAAACTCAGACATTTTCCCCTATACATGCTTGCTCCCCACATATCTTCTTATTTTCATGAAGTAACCATCCATCCATCCAACCATCCACCCATCCAACCAAGCAACCAAGGCCTTTCATAACATTTCAAAGTGTTCTTAAAAGCCTCTGTGGGAGGAAGTCCACATACCGCTGGAATGAGGTTAACTTTGAGATTCAGGATTCCCACCCTACTGGGATTTTAAAAGGCCTTAAAAGACTTGGCTCTTCCCCCTGGGCTTTAGAGAGGATGATTGATGCCCCTTTCTCATCTTCTCTCCTCCCAGAGTTTGTTTATTTGCTCTCAATCATTGTTTTTTTGTGCTATTGTTTGAATTGTTCTTTGTTTTACAGTAAATGTTTTGACAATTGTAAATTGCCCAGGGGACCTAGAAGTTAAATTACTGTTGATCACACACTCAGCCAGATGTTTAGGATGGAGTTGCCATTTTTGTCCACCTATCAAGTCTTTCCCAAGGATTTGGCATAGGCAGATGTTATTTGATTCATTATTATGGTTGGTTGCTCAGTTAGCTATATGGTTTAGACTAGGGGTGTCAAACTTGCAGCGTCACCTAGGGCTTCCGGTTTTGCAAGGCTTGGCAGGGGCAGGAATTCGTGATCCTCCGCGATTCCTGCTGCGCTCGCTGCCGAGGTTCCTCCGATCCAGATGGATCTGGAGGATAGGGCTGCCCCGTAGAGGCAGCCAAAGAGAGAGGGGATCCGGATTTGGGTTTGGGGGTATCGCAAACCCCCTCCTCAGCTGGCAAAACCCCTTTTTCCCAAGGCGGTGGAGCGGCAGTCAGCAATGGCCGCCACAAAGAAGCCTGCAGCCGGGTAAGATTTGTGCAGGAGGAAGCAGGTGAAGGCGAAAGTTTTGGCTGAACTGGGACTAGAACAAACTTTGAAATACCCTTGAAACTAAATCGTTTGAAGGATACATTGTCTCCCAAGGAAGATCGTAAAAGCGGCGAAAAAAAGCTGAAAGGGAAAGTTACTTTCTTTCACTCTCCCTTCCCACAGAAACAGCAGTTGGAAATCTGGAAAACCTGCTTGGGCATAGAAGGTAAACTTGAAATTTAAAGCCAAGGGGATAAAGGATTTCTGGACATTGGAACTAAAAACTTAAAATTCTTTCTATTTGCTATAAGTGGAAGGGAAGAGGTAAAGATTTATTTTAAGATTGTACTGAAGGAGACTGCTTTGAGTTTATAAGATCAGAAATAAAAGGTATTACGACTTTGGAACTGTGTATTTGAACTCTACCCTAGGAAGAGAAAATAAAGAAAGAAGAAAGTGCTAAATGAAACTGTTTGCTTTGATTTGGTTTGCTTTGTGACTTTGGGATCTTTGTGAACTATTTCTTGAAAGATTAAAGATATTTGGGTTGTTTAAGAAAAAGGGAAAAAATGGCATTATCTTTTGAAGAGTTACAAATGGAATTTCAAAAATTGAAAGAAGAGGAACAGAAAGGCATGGGTTCTTCTGGATCTATTTTCCACTTTTTAAAAATGGCGATTTCTACCTATCAAGAAATACAACAGCGACAGGAAGGCTAGGATCAAGAAGAAGAAGCCATCTTTAATGGACAAATACTCTTAGTGGAGGAAGAAAAGCGTAAGGGGGGTAAAGAAATGGTGAATTAAGGACTTAAAAAAGCAACCAAGAAAAAGAAAAATAAGATGAAAAATCGATATGATGTCAGAAAGCAACAGAAAAGAGAAATACAACAGAGAGGGAAGATAAAGAGAGTGAAACTTGAGAGATGGGGGGGTCAAGAAGCTAGAATTGACAAGAAAGGAAGGGAAAAAGGAAAGAGAGGTCATAAAAGCTTTAAACAAGATGTTAAAAAACAGGTTTTTTTCAGAGATAAGAGGTAAGATATAATTTTATAAAAATGATTCTGCAAAAGTACATAAGATTGTATGGTAGATATTAGAATTTGAAATTGAATTAGAAAATTAAAATATTACATGAATTAATAATGCATTAAAGGGAAGCTATGAAAATGTTTAAGATTTGATAATAGAGTTTAATTTACTATGAAATATTGCTCTTATTATATTATAAACTCAATATTCCTTTTTTCTTGGTTTTACTATTACTTATTAAATTTAATATTATTGGCTTGTTTTATCATTTTGAAATGTAGTACTTAGAATGTATGAAGCAGAATCAGTATGGAAAGTATGTATTATTTTAAGTGTAAAATTTAGGGGAAAGATAAAAAGTTGTAATACTTCAACCAGTGGTTACAGGAGAAATATTGTATTAGAAAGAAAGGAAAAATAGATGATTGAAAGAGAACAGACAAAAGATGCAAGTATAATTATTTAAATTGAGATGAAATAAATAAAATAGAATTAAAAGAATGAATAGGAGAGAGAAAATATATAGAAAATATAGAATGTTAAATAAGATATGAAATAGTATATTATGTGAGCACGAATTTGATTTATGTCTGTACAAAAAGATCTAACCGGGTAAGCTTTCCAAAAAGAAGTTTTATGTATTTATGTTTTGTGTAATGTTTGTTTATGTTTGAAAGGATGTTGGAAGAGAATTAATGAAACTATATATAATGAATATATATAATTTAAGGCAAAAGAAATACAATTAAACAGAAGGAAAGGGAGCAGTAAAGAGAAGTTGGGAAAGGATATGAAGTTGAACAGATAAGATAAATATATATATTAAATTGTGTTTGTATAGAAATGTGATAATTTGGAATTATCTTGTTTTTAAATAAGATATTCTATGTGTTTTTTAGAAAAAGATATTTTATGTTACTACATCCTATGTTTTGTTTGCTTGTGTATGTTTTTAAAAAAATTAATAAAATTTGTTCAAAAAAAACCACCTTGCAGCGTCACCTTGTCATCACATGATGTACCATGACTTTCCCCCCTTCGCTAAAATGGAAGGATGTGGTCAGCATGTGCTGTCTCCGGCCTGTGGACTGTGAGTTTGACACCCCCTGGTTAAGATATTTATTATTACTATATGCAAAAAATATGGAATCATAGCTGCAGCCAAATTAAGCATTCAGTTTCTTTCTTTCTTTTTAATGATTTGGTTGTAAGCCATTGCCAGGCTTCATCTTTATCCACTTTCCTCTCGATATTTTGTAGAAATTGACCGTGTAATGCTTTTCCTTGCCAACATTCTTGTTGTGTTTTATTACTTTACTATCTTTTACATCAGACAATTTCTTCTTCAACAGTTTGTTTGACTTGTAATAAACTAAATTTCTGCATGGCAGGTGCAATCTATCAATATCACAAAGGGGTATAATATATACTGAACAGTCATCCATTTTTTTTGTTTTTATATTGTTTTTCATCTTGTTCATCTTATATCCAGTTAAAATTAAATTTCATATCACAGGTATGGTCCAGGTATTGATGGCTTCGATGGTGTTTCCACTGTTCAATTTTGTTTTCAGCAAGTTTCTCATTATTTCGATGTATTCTTTACTCCTCACATTTTTAATTTGTCCATGCTTGATGTTATCCAAGTGCAGAATGCCCAGATACTTGTAAGCATCATTCTGATGGCTTCTCATGGTTTGTCTCTTTGGCATTTCAGTTTCATTCTTGTTAGTGATTTTACACTGCTACTGTACCACATTTCTCTAGGCAAATTCCTGTGCTAAAAATTCTTACAGTGTTTACCAATATCTGGATTTTGATTTATGATTTTCCATAAAGCTTCAAATCATTGACACAACTGTGAAATTTTAGTAGCATTTTAGACAAGATTAGTTTTAACATTGTAGGTAAGCATGTTATCACCCTATAGTTTATTTATGTTGTTCCTTTCATAGATCTTTTTGGATCAGATACATTTTGCCAGTTATTAACTAGTCACTGATGTTTTCTTTGTTATTGTTATTAGTGCTATCCAACAGAGAAGACAATTCCATATACAGTACACCCCCTCCATGGAAAAAGCTTGACCTCATGAGGCAGGTAAATGAGCCAACTCTTGCCACAGATATGTCTTTCCGTGTGATCTACCATGACAAACCTTGTAGAAGAAGCCATTGCCTTAGGCAGTGGTGTGATTCATTTTTTTTTTTTTACTACCAGTTCTGAGGGCGTGGCTTGGTGGGCATGGCAGTGGAAGCTGTAAAATCTCCAGTCAGAGGTGGTATTTGCCGGTTCTCCAAACTACTCAAAATTTCTGCTACTGGTTCTCACGAACTGGTCAGAGCCTGCTGAACACTACCTCTGGCTTTAGGTACCTTGGATATAAGTTATTCAGAATTTAAAAGCAATAAGCAACAAGTTATATTATACTTGGAAATGAATCTGTATTCTTTCTAAAGATTTCAGTGTGAGTATAACATGGTTTCTGCATAGTAAAACTACTGGTTTATCCGCTATCCCTCTATTAGCAAAATAAGCATATATATATATTTTTTAATCAGAATAGGAAACTAAGTTCATTATTACTAGATCTTTATATATATTTCAACTGTCTCAGTTGCCAAAGGAAACATTCCATTACAGACTGAAGGGAATGGAAAATTAATGGCAATTATCAAGGGAAATATAGTTCTAATGATTTGAAATATTGGCAGATCTTATACCAGTCAAGAAGATTCATATCAGTCCTTGTGAAATTGCTTCATATTGGCAAGGGAACTGTGAATTTTCTTTTCACTTTCCTATTGGGCTGAAGATGAGCTACTGACAAGCAGCTTTCTATGCCCAGAATAATATTTACAGTTCTGTTGTCAACAAATATATATATTTCATTCCATCTGACTTATCATCTGTTTAGGTTTGTCTGTATAAATTTCGTCTTGAAACTGTTTTCAGGTAAATACTTGGCATAGCTACAGTTAAATATATCACAGAACTCATTTAGAAACAATATGTTCCTGTTGCACAACCTGACTGGATTCTTCCAGGGAATATTTCCACTGAATTCTTTTATTTTTTTTCTTCCCAGCATTCTGCTGCAAGTGTAGCAGAATATGTATCAGCTGAGTATGAATCCATTGATTGTGATTCTCTCTGAAATTTTATTTGCCCTAATAGTAAAATTGCTAAATGATTGTACATAGTCCATAAACAATGCATACAGATTATCAACAAGTTATATTCAACAGCATACTGCTATGAACTTGTGAATGGTAAGAAACCATCATAAGTAGCAAATCTGTGAGAAGAACAAAAGAATGAAACGAAACCAAACAAAAACAAAACCCATACAGATTGTCTACATCAGAGCCACATAGCATCAAGCCAGATTCTAACTTTCTGGAAGGCAGCAGGAGGTCAACCAAGGATGAAACATTACAGGAGGGACATTTTTGGATGACTTTAACCCCAACTCTACCACAACTGGGAGAGGGAAACCTCCCAAAGTACAACACTCTGCTGATAAATTTTGAGCATGTTGAATTCTCTGGTGCATATATTACATCAATTTTCTTTTTGCTTGTGTGTATGTGTGTCTGTGTGTGTGTGTGTCAGTATCAATATTTATACATGGATATCTATAAAGAGAAGACAGTCCCTCTTATAATCAATGTTGGTGCATCTATCATTTCTATAATTTCCTTTTTGATATTTGATAATCAGAGCTATAGGCAATAATCTACCTATGGTAGCTTCACCAACTTTATAAAGGCATTATATAGTGCCAATTTTATTGTTCTTTCCTAGTGATTTTTTTCATTGGCCTATATTATTCAATGAACTCTAGCAGTTTATTTATAAAACATTTTTTACAGAAATAAGTCTCTTATTACTTATGTTCATCACTGAAGTTATATAGAAGAGGTTATATTTTGTGTTTAGTCGAAAACTTAATTTTCTACCTAGTTATATATTATCACCATTGGCCACTCTTTCATCTTGTATTTGATGGTTAAAACATATTTACTGAAACTTTGTACAGGCGAAGAATACTGTCTCTATAGTGGTCTTCCTGCCCCTCCTCCCAGTTTCCACTGTTGGAATTCTATCCAACGTTCTGTCCAATTACCTTAAGAAACCAAAAACCTTAATAAATCTTCCTAAATAGAAAAAAAGTTCTAATTACTATTACTGTTCTACTTATATTTTGTGCTATTGTTCTCATACCTACCCATGAACACAAACAAAAAATAATAGAAGAAAAGTAGATTAAACATTGCAGGTTTTTTTTCTTTTCTGTTATTGCTCTGAGTTTTGGGCCAGAAAGGAATTGAAAAGAAACAATTCCAAATTAAGTGAACTGTCACAGAGAATTAAGATGTGTACATTCTATATTTTTTTCTACTATAAGTTTTGTCAATGATGAATATTTTTATTTGAGATAATGTATGCCATGCATTTAAACCTGACATATTATTCATCCATTTTCATTATTTTCATTCATTCATATTTGTTATTTTGATTTGTTCATTCATTCATTTTCATTATTTTCATATTAATTAATTAATTAATTAATTCAACAGCTGACTTCTTTGCCACCATTCTTACTTAGGCCAGATCCAAAGAAAAAGAATTATATATTTCAGTTAAACTTTGCATTTGGCTGATGGTACTTCCAAATGATTGCAAATTTGTAAATGACTAGACAGCCCATGAACACCAGTCGGTCATTTCAGAGATATTTCCTTAGCAGATTCCTCAATGCCTTCAACAATGACAGAACTTCTAATATACTGCCATCAGTGGAAAAGTTGGAATACATTCAGGGATATATCTGCCTTGAAATAGCCCATGTTGAACTGTGTAGTACATTCAAACATTAGCACAATAAATCTTTTATGACGTTTTGTATTATGTCATAAACTATTTTATGACAATTTTAATTCCCCAGGAGTCATGAGTTCTGAATTTTGGATACATTCTGTAAGTTTGTCCATTTGTGATACTTTTCCCTATTATACACTATTTCACCTAGTGAAAGGTTACAGGAACAAGAGTTTTAATAGCATATGGATAGATTCCTACTTGTTTGGTTTCTAGGCTGAATAATAAATGCAGTTTTATAGATACATTTTGTAATGATGCATTCAAAAAGTAACCTTTACATCTGCGTAGATGGTAAATCAAAACTGGCTATTTACTTCAAATAAGTAATCTGTTAAACTAAAGCATAATGTAGCATCAATAAATTTATTATGAAATATCCAGCATTTGATGAATTATATTATTGAAAGAACTATATGTAATGATTATATTAACCTGTGATATTTGAACTGTTTCTCTCCATTTTCCTTCCCATTGTACTTCATATTTGCTTTTTTGCTGCATCATAATTGAAGGGCAAAATGGACTGTGGAAATCTAACTTCTTTCTCTGAGAGTTAATAAATATTATAAATATTTTATATATTATATACTATTTTAATAATATTTTACTATTATCTCATGAAGATGATGAGCAATAGCCAATTAACATTTTAAAGTTGTGTATAATATTTTAATAAAATATGGATTTATTTTCTGGTGAAAAGTTATGAAAGAAATGACTTTGAGAAAAGGTAGAATGTGTGTTTTAATTTTGTGCTCAGTTCGGCTTCCTCAATGATCATTTAAAAAAAAATCATTATAGTATTTTAAATTTTTCTCTTTCTCTCTGTCTTGAGTTTTATTGTACCAAACCAGATGGGGCTAAGCAAACAAGATTTTCCCCTCCCACTATTTGAAACTTGATTTTGAAACCCATTTTCCAATATAAATTGCCATGTTTAAAGTATCTGCTGTCCCTAAAATCATACATTACTGGAAAAAAAATATGAGCAAACCACTCAATTGTTCAGTATGAACATAATTACACTAGATGAGATTGGCAATTACAATACCATTAAGAAGACATCTGTTGCTTCTTTTCCCATATTGTACATTCTGAACATAGTCCAAACTGCACCAACTATCTTGGAAAAAAGTCACTCCAACCAAAGCAATATGAATATTTGTGTTATTTATGCCCTCTTCAAAGTTCTTACAGAAAAAAAGAAAGAAGCAGAAAAAAAACACAAAGTAGCACTTCTAAATTAAATATCAAGTCTCCTATATACTTTAGAACAGGGGTGTCAAACTCGTGTCATCACGGAGTCATCACATGATGTAGCAAGACTTTTTCCCCCTTCATTAAACCGGGCAGGGGCGGAACCAGCACATGATGCATCCAGCCTGTGGGCCGCGAGTTTGACACCCCTGCTCTAGAGTCAACATTAGGCTTATTTCTGCTTTCTTGGGGAAAAAAAGGTTTTAGAAGACTGTCAACTACATTTTACTACCTTTATCTTAGCTTCAAGTAAAGTTTCAATTCAAACATGACTATTCCAATATGAAATTTAGAAAAATTAGAATTTAAAGTGCTCAATTAATGAGATAGGACTTCACACATATATATTTATAATTCACTTATATTCACACATTCACTTATTAAAGCCATTATTAGAATTGACTACATATTCAACCTCTTCCACATATTATTAGATTACATATTCATTACATTTCAACACCTTTTTGTTTATTCTCTCCCCCACCCAGAAAAGTAACAGCAAAGCCCTGCACTTCTTCATTCTTTAATTTGAGATGAGAAAGCAAGAAGTGAAGAGACTAAACACTGCCCCATTGTTCCGTCACCAAAACAGATGTGCAAACATTTCTGGAAAGCAAAAATAGACCCCTATTAATCCTATACTCATTTTTGGTAAGTCAAGAGTGTCCATAGTTTATTTTAGTTATTTGAGAGCTGAGGATGAAACCCTTCTACTTCAGATGACTGGAGAAAACAATGAAAAGATACAATGCTGGACTAATTAAAAACAAAAATGGGGACAAATAGGAAGCTCAAAGAGATTTTAAAAATGCTTGATTTCAAATCAGCAACTTTCTAATTTCAAGGCAAGGATTATAACCATTATTATTATTGGTAAAGGTAACCCTAAAACAGATTAGAAATCTGCAGCGAAGAAAGACAATATTTATTTTAATAAACTGCTTCATGGGCATGCATGTAGATGCATTCTGATGCTTTAATTAATTATCTAAATATATGCATAATATATTTAATTTAACTATTTATATATAAACATACTGTACATATGGATACACAGGCACACATGCAAATATATGTTTAGTAAGACTTGCCAACAGAAAAGAAAATAGCAGTTAATGTCATGGAACAGAAAGTTAGGAAAACTGAGCAACCAGGGTCATCATGAGTGATGATATTATATACAAAAGTTTAAGAATCACTGGCCTATAGAAAATGGATCTGAATTCACAATGGTTGAAATAGTGTACTATTCAAAATTGGCTTCAGCTGAAGAAATGTATAAGTCCCTTCTCCAAAAAACTCAAAATTACTATCAACACATTTCATGAAGGTAGAAAGAAAAAAGAAACTGAGAAACAATTTCTAAGGCTCTCTTGATTCCTCATGCATGCATAGACACAATCATGCTTTGTCATTATGTTGCCCAATTCCCTTCCATACACACATTAAAACAAAGGAATTGTATATGTATATGCTTGCAGAAACAATTAAGAGCAGCTTCTGAAACAGTCTTATGAATTTGGAAAACAACATGGCTACTTTAAGGTTCTGAGATTCCAAGAATCTCTTTGAAAAGGAGCGTCCTCAGCGGTGGGATTTAAATTTTTTAACAACTGGTTCTGTGGGCATGGCTTGATGGTCATGTGACTGGGTGGACATGGCTTGGTGGTCATGTTATTGGCTGGGTGCGGCCAACTCAATATCACTCACATCTGGCCTCTCATGACTGTGGGGGTGCTGCAGCAGTCGTAAGTGTGAAAAATGGTCATGAGTCACTTTTTTCAGTGCCATTGTAACTTTGAATGGTCACTCCACACAAACAAAGTACCAGCAAAGTAGGGGGAAAAAATTCCAGAGAAGTTCCAGAGACAGCAAGTCTAGTCCTGCCAAGAATGTAATAAGGGTTAACGGAGAGGCAGTTTCTGTAAGCAACACCAGAATGTTTCCTTCGTGCCTTCGTTACAGGATTAGGCCAGTAATTTCTTCTAACAACCGGTTCTCTGAACTGCTTTGAATGTTAACAACCGGTTCTAGCGAATAGGTGTGAACTGGTAGAATCCCACCCCTGAGCGTCCTAACTATAAATATTCAAAGTATTCTGGCCTGCCATTTTCTTAGAGAGTTCAGACTTAGAAAGATTCTCAAATTTAGCAGTGCCAGTTCTTTCGTAGTAGTCTAATTATCATGGACCTGGAATGCTAAAAAATCTCAAGAGAGAAATATCTATAAAATGTCTGCTCCTGACATCTTGTTGACATATATCTAACAATTCATTTAATTCACATCTATGTGTTATGTTACCTTTGGAAGTTAGATTGTTAACAACAACAACAATTTTATTTGAAAAACAACTATCAAGAGCCAGAGCTGAAGAAGCTTCTTGGATGAGAAGCAAAATGTCTTTAAAGAGAAACCAAAAACTCCACCTGCCTCTTGAAAAAAGCACTTTTGGGACAACTGTGTTTAAGGGTTAAAGAGACTATTTTAGAAGAGCTTGTGTATAATATAATTGATATAATTGGATATATTAAATTCTGGCATGCAAAATTTTCCTATATTATTTTTAGTTTCCCTCCATTCCAGAAAAGACTACATTATATAGAGCTTGAACACATATAATTTACCAAATATTGAGAAAGTTTCAGGATAAAAAATGAGCTAAATTTGCATTCATTTTAGCTTTGCTTTACATATTGGGCCTTTCCTTGCTTTATTAAACATTTTCAGATGTCACTTAATGAATCATATAGTTAATCTCTATGACTCTTTAAAAAAAGAACAAGAGAAGAAAAATAAATACACATATTCAATTTCCTCTGGGAGTGTGGAAAACCTAAAATTATATTAAGGGGAAAGGCACATTTTGCTTGCTTTATCTTCTATTGCTACTGATACAGGATAGAAATAAATACTGTTTAATTGGGGACTGAAAGAAATTCCAGTGATAATCTGGAAACAAATGCAGTGGCAGATATTTAAAACACTTTCCAATTACCTCATTACTTTGCCTTATATGCCTTGACAGTTTTTATATAATGATGCCTACAAAAAATGACATCTTATGATCAGAACCACCAGACTGAGTGCAGAGAGTATCACATGATGTCCCAGATGTTCTGTGACATATTGATAAACTGAAGAGCTTACACATGCTGACAGAATAACCCAGCCTTTTCATACGTTATTGTTCCTCTCACTCTTTTTATATTTCTTTCAAACAGTAAATGACTTCGCTCCTGAAATGATTCAGAAAAAAATATATCATATACTGGGAATCTGACTATGCCAAAAATGATTCTGTTCCATTTTTAAATTATCTTTTCATTTTACAAGTACATGCTCTAACTCAGTGGCTCCATAAAACACACACAACCCCTCCCCCCCAAAAAATCTTCACAATACAAAATGTCAAGTTGAAGTAATTCTATATCTTCCTTAAAAAAAAAAAAAAGGGTTGTTTGGGAAAATGATAAAACTATAGCATTATTTTACACTATATTATGGAAAGCATACTGAAAGGCTAAACGTCTAAAAACAATCATAAAACTGGCTATGTAGTGCTTAAATTATCTAGTCACAATCACGTCTATTTTAGAAAAAATGCTCAAATTTCTCAGCCTTCTATGGTCCTTTTGTTAATGAAGCCTGATACAACTGATATAGTGAGGACATGATTAAGTGTAACTTCTCTGTTATCCTAATTATTATAAACAAGAATTAAGAAGGCAGACCACAAAGTCTCTAGCCATTTAACTACTAAAAACACTATTCAGATTCTTCTTCAGGCTCTGGAGACTATGTGCTATTCTGCCAAACCCAGTCAAGTGTTACTACAGGTAGTCAGGGGTGGGATCCCACCGGTGTAACTACCGGTTCGGTGATTTTACATTTTGCGCATGTGTGCATATCATCATCATCTAGCTGCCTGGACAGCTGAGCAGCACTGCGCGCGGGTGCACAGCAATTAAAAAAGCACCTTTTTCCTGCTTTTTCAACTGCAGCTGTGTTGCGCAAAGCAGCTGCAGTTGAAAAAGCAGGAAATAAAGGTCAGGTAAGAGCCCGGGCAGGTGGGTGGGCCAAAACAGCAACAGACATAGAACCAGTTCTATGTATGCTCTGTTTGCTGCTTTTCAGAGCAACCGATTCTACAGAAGTGGACAGAACCGGTAGAATCCCACCCCTGCAGGTAGTCCTCCACTTATGACCATGATTAAGCCTGGAATTATTATTGTAAGTTAGATTGGTTGCTAAATGGGTCACCACATGACTGCATTTGATTTTTTTTGTCTGTGTGGTCATTAAGCAAATCTGTTGGCTGCAATAGCCATATTTTTTCCTCAGAAGCTGGAAGTAAACATGTCAATGACTATAAATGCAAGCCAGTTGCCAAGTCCCCAAAATGTTAGCATGTGACCATGGGAGCCTAGCCATCATAACTTTGAATCCTGGTTGTAAATAGCCCTCTGAGTGAACTTTGAATGGTTGCTAAGCAACCAGTTGTAAATTAATGATTACCTGCATTACCACTCAGGAACAGGGATTTTCTATCATCTGAATGCTCCCTCCCATCTTCGGACTTCTTCCAAAATAAAATTCTCACCTTAGATGCAGAATAATTTCCTTAGTTCTTAATCATTTTATTGGCTGAGATAATGGAGAAGGGTAAGGAAAATGTATCCCCTTGTTCTCCTTTTCAGAATGTAGCAGAGAACAGAACTGGACATACAGTAGGCCATTGGTGGCTAACCTTTTGGGGTTCCTGTGCAGAGGTGCTATTCAGCCGGTTCGCACCTACTCAGGCGAACCGGTAGCAAGAATTTGGCATGGGTCGCTAAACTGGTAGCAACATCTAGCTGGCCACGCCCCCAACCTGGTCGCCCAGTTTCTGCTCACTCACTTGCCCCGCCCACCTGATGCTCACTGCCCCAGTTTAAATGAGGACTGCTCCCCCGCCCTAGCCATGCATTTTCAAGCAGCCACTTGAAAACACATGACTGTGGGTGGAGCAGCAGTCCATTAACCTGTTCCAAGGCTGGATTCTTCATGGACACTAGAAGTATCACTTCCCCTTGTGAGTAAAGTGCCTGGAGAGAGAGGGAAAGAACGCTGAGAGGGGGGGAAATCCAGCCATGGGGAAGTTTGCAGGAGCTTCAAATGCAAGTTCATTTACCTGCAGAACTTCTCTAATGCTGGATTCACTTCCCCTTGTGAGTAAAGTGCCTGTAGCGAGAGGGAAAGAACACTGACAGGGGTGTGTGTGTGTGAGAGAGAGAGAGAAAGAGAGAGAGGAGAAGAGAGAGAGAGAAAGAGAAAGAGGAAAAGAAAAAGAAAAAGAAAGAAAGAAAGAAAGAAAGAAAGAAAGAAAGAAAGAAAGAAAGAAAGAAAGAAAGAAAGAAAGAAAGAAAGGGAGAGAAAGAAAGAGGAAGAAAGAAAAAGAAATAGGGAGAGAGAGTGTGTGTGGTGTGTGTGTGTGAGAAAGAGATAAAAAGAAAGGAAAGGAGAGAAAGACAGAAAGAGAAAGAAAGAGAAAGAAAGAAAAAGAAATAGGAAGGGAGAGAGAGACAGATAAAACTCTGTGCTATTATTTTTAATTGTTCCATTATTTATCATGTGTTAATATTTTGCACTGTCCCTACACCTAGAGTGATTATTTTCAGGGTTTACATGCATTCAATGTCTATAGTCCAGAACATAAATACATGTGTGTTTAACAGAGTTGAAAGGGAGTTTGGAGATCTTCTAGTTCAAGCCCCTGCTCAGGCAGGAAAACTGAGGATGCCAAACTCTGAGTAGAGGTCCTGGGTAAGGTGTCAGAATAACACTTAGAAGGGACTTTTGGGGGAACCCTATACCATTTCAGAAAAATGGCTGTCCAGTCTTTTAAAAATTTCCAGTGATTGATCACCCAGAACTTCTGGGGACAAGCAGGTCCACTGGTTAATTGTTCTCACTGTCAGAAAGTTTCTCCTTAGTTTTAGGTTGCTTCTCTCTTTGTTCAGTTTCCATCCATTGCTTCTTGTTTGCCTCCTGGTGCTTTGGAAAATACACCCCCCCTCTTTCTTTGTGGCAGTCCCTTAAAAGCCTGTTGCCTATATCACACTCTTGAGTAAAGCATGCAAGCCATTTCCTCCTTTCAGTGGTCCATGAAAGTACATCTATAGTATGCAGATAATAAAGTCAAAAAAGGTGAACAACATTTTTACAGAACTATAGATAAGTTGAGGCTGGGTGACAAGGAATGGCTGGGAGGGGAGGGGCCAGGTGAGGCACCCCTTGATGTGAGTGACATTGAGTTGGCCACGCCCACCCAGTCACATGACCACTAAGCCACACCCACCCAGTCACATGACCACCCAGTCACATGACCACCAAGCACTCCCACCCAGTCACATGACCACTAAGCCACACCCACCCAGTCACATGACCACCAAGCCACGCCCGCCAAATAACCCACACCCACAGAACTGGTAGTAAAAAATTTTGAATTCCACCACTGCTCCTGTGCCAAAAATTGTGTGCACGCTTGCACACTCGCACTCGCGTGCCTGCACCCAGAAGGCAATGTGTGCCCCCCATGCCCCCTATGCATGCACATGCAATCCCCACCCCCGCCGCCCCCTTACCTGCACTGCGCCTCGCAGCTGATTTTCAGCCTCCCAGAGGCTTGAGGAAGGCTTCTGCAGGCTTTGCAGGCCGAAAACTAAACTTTCATCACTTCCAGTATTTCCAGAAAAACAGGAAGTGACAAAACGGGCCTAGTTTTCATCCTGAAAAGCCTGCAGAAGCCTTCCTTAAGCCTTCGGGAAGGCGAGAATAGCCTCAAACTGGCCGAAAATCAGCTGTGAGGCGCACGCATGCGCAGTGAGGTAAGTTTACCTGCAGCTCGCATGCTGTCACAAATGGCTCTGTGTGCCACCTGTGGCATGCGTGCCATAGGTTCGCCATCACAGCAGTAGGCCTTGCAGGTTGGTCTGAACAGCCACTCTTGCCTGAGGAGAACAACACTAACGAAGAGAGAAGGGACTAGCACAAGAGACAGGAGCTTCTTAGACCTTCTGAATGCCACTATTTACACCTGGTTTCCACCCCATAATTCTGCATCAATAAATCTGAAACAGGTCTCTAATCAATTTGATTTCTATTGGGCTTGGAATATCAGAAGAATGCAATTGTCCCTCAACGTGAGCAGCAATTCATTAAAAAATGAATTCAATGTCCTACCCAGTTGAGCAGTTTCTTTGCTTATTATCTCTCTCTCTCTCTCTCTCTCTCTCCAGCTATCTACCTATCTACCTACCTTCCCCTCATTCCTACTCTATATAGAATAACAAAAAAGTTAAACTTACAAACCACAAATGTGTGCATGCACAGACTTACACACTTTCACACAAAGATAATTCCCACATCATTGTATGTCAGTCGACTTTTCTGCGTGTGTTTATAATGCATTAAAATGAAGGTGTATTTTTTCTCCTTTATTAAAATATTTCTGCAAGTTGCAATGCTGGAAGCATGTAGCATAGAAACACTTTTGCAAGTGATTATGACTCAACCCATGGCTGAGCTTCTCTATGTACATGTGGGTTGGAGACAAATAGCTTATTTGAGCCCAAGAACTGAGAAGTCCTGTGAGGCCAACATTCATTGCCTTATACAAAGAAGGAAAAAAAGCCAAGCAGCTTACAGGAATTTAGAGACTGCTGTGAAGGGTGTAGGATCAGGTTCACTGCTACTTCAAAAATCATCTTGATAGTCTGCAGTGTTTTTCAACCTGTGCAACTTTAAGCTGTGCAGAGCTCCACTCCCAGAATTCCTCCAGCCTGCTAGCTGGTGGAATTCATGGAGCTGAAATACTGGCTTAGAGATAAGGGCTGACAGTAACAAAATAACATTGAACAGACATAAAGGTGACACTACGGTAAATACCTAAGATCAAGAATGCAATTGAACAAGTAGAGGACAGGGATACTTAACTAGACCAGTAATTTTACTTTACTTTATTTATTAGCCCTTGGGCCGTATCAAAGTGCAGACTTCCAGACACAAATTATTACTAAAAAATCTGATAAAAACAATTTAAAATGGAATTGGATAAAATATTGTTAAGTATGGTTGGTGGGTCCCATAGAAAGGCAAGGCTCGAGTAGTGAACAACAGCTCTTTATTAGCAACCAGATTCTGAGGCGAAAAACCCCAGCCATTGCTGCTCTTTTTATAGAGCTAGCCGTGGCTAGGCAGCCAATGACAGGTTTTTGACCTTGCCGTGCTTGGTTTTACCCAATCGTGGCAAACTCTATATGAACCAATCCAAAGTGTTTACAGCAGCCAATCACGGCCTGGCTTAACCGGACCAACAGGAATGCAGGTCTTTGAACCTGTTAGTATGGAACACCCCTCCCCTCTTGGTTCCGTCCAAGGGGCGGGGTAACGTAGTCACATAAGTAGGCGGGTCTTCGGACCTGCCTACTTGACTTGCGCGGTTCATAATGTCTCTGGTCGTCGTCAGGTTCGGACAAGCTCCGCGTCGCTCTCAAACCCCTCGATGGAACCGCCTGGAAGGGTGAGCCGGGCCTATAGCTGCGACTCCCACCTGGTGAACCCGGGTCGGTCGAGTTGTTTGCTCTGCTGCTCCTGCCTGGATTCTCTGGGCTGGTAGAGCTTGTCCGGCTGCTGCTTCCAGGTGAAGCACCCGTCTGCCATGGTTCCCTGTCAGCTGGTAAGTATTGTTGGTTTAATGTTTGGGTTTTGTTTAATGTGTGTGGGGGGTGTTCTGCTTGTGCAGATACCGGTTCTTTTTCCGGATTTGAGGTCCCCCCCCTCTCTGGTTTCTTGGTTAGAGTCTGTGAGAGGAAGGGCGGTTAGTCTGCATCTTAGTTGGTCAGTATGCCGTTTCCAACACTTACCATCGGTGGAGCCGGTAGGAGCGAGGGCCGGTGATTTGGGTTATTTTTGCAGGAAGCCATAGTCGGTCCCCGGTAAAAATTTTAGCGAAAACAGTGTCCCCTACGTTGAAGGCGCGGTATTTACTTGTGGAGCCAGGGGTTTTTTCTGGAGTGTAAGCAGGGTGCCGATGGTCTAGGGCTGACCGGAGTCTTCTGCCCATGAGCAATTCCGCTGGGCTTTTGTTGGTAGTGGTATTGGGCGTGCATTAGAAGCATTTTGGTGATTTTTTTCATGGATGTTGCCATGTTCAATCCTTTGGAGAGTTTTTTTTGTAAATTGAACCATGCGTTCAGCTCTGCCATTCGCCGCCGGGTGAGCTGGCGATGTCAATGTATGTCGGATGCCACGGTCTGCCAAGTATTGCTCGAAGGCCACTGCGGTAAACTGTGGCCCATTGTCAGATCTGGCAGACCATGCGTGGTGAAAAGTTTATTTAATTTTTTGATGACAGCTTCCGTGGTGGTTGTTTTCATTTTGCTCACTTCGAGCCAATTCGAGTAAGCGTCAACAGTGATTAAAAAGGTATGCCCCTTGGTTGGGCCTGCGAAGTCAATATGGATGCGCGACCAAGGGCCTCTGGGTGTCTCCCATTCTAACGGTGGAGCTTTTGGGGGAGCCGAGCGAGTCTCCTGGCATCTGTTGCAAGCGGCGACCCAGGTTTCAATTTGCTTGTCCATGCCTGGCCACCAAGCATAGCTTCTGGCCAGGGCTTTCATGAGTACAATGCCTGGGTGCCCGTTGTGCAGCATATCTAAAACTGTTTTCTGTAACGTTTCCGGTATTACCACCCGGTCTCCCCACAGGATACACCCCTTTTGTGAAAAAAGTTCAGTTTGCCAGTTTTTAAATGGTTTAAAGAGTTCATTTTTCTCGTTTTCTGGCCAACCCCTCTCCACCCAGCTGAGAACTCGTGCCAAACGTTTGTCCCTTCTGGTTTCGCGGGCAATGTCTTGCGTGGTCAATGGTGGCATGGATACTGTTTCTATTTGTAACGTTGATAATGTGGGTGCTGGGTCATCTTGCACGTCCGGTAGGGGGGAATCGGCTTAAAGCATCGGCGTGCGAAATAGTGTTGCCCGGTCGATGTATTAATTGGTAATTATAAGCGGCAAGAAATTCAGACCATCTTGTCATTCTAGGTGACAGGATGTGTGGAGTGGGTTTGTTACCCGCCAAAATGCCAAGTAGGGGTTTATGGTCCGTAATAATTGAAAATGTCCTACCATAAATGTATTCGTGGAATCTTTTTACTGCGGAAACGATGGCAAGGGCTTCTTTGTCCAGCTGGCTGTAGTTCCTCTCCGGCTTGGACAGGGTTCTGGAAAAAAATGCAACAGGAGCCTCTGTTCCATTTGGCAAGGTGTGGCTTAGGATTGCACCAATGCCAAAGGGTGATGTGTCGCATGTAACAGTCAGTGGTAGGGTTTCATTATATTGAACGAGGACTGCGTCTGAAGTCAAAAGGTTTTTTATTTGTTGAAAAGCGTGTTCCTCTCGCCGTCCCCATATCCAGGAAGCCTTTTTATCGAGGAGTCTATGCAAGGGTTCCGCGACAGTCGCTTTCTGGGGTAGGAAAATATTATAGAAATTAATGAGTCCAAGGAATGCTTGGAGGTCCATTTTGTTTTTCGGTCTGGGGGCTTCTTTGATGGCTTTTAGTTTTTTGTCGGTAGGGTGAATTCCCTGTTTGTCAAGGAGGTATCCGAGGAATTCAACCCTTTCGGTACATAATTGGCACTTCTCTTTTTTTACTTTGAGGCCGGAGTCTTTAAATTTTTGTAGGACTGCCCTCAGTCGTTTTTCCAATTGTTTTTTAGTGGGGGCTGCTACTAAAACGTCATCGAAATAGGGTACGACTCCTTTAATTCCCTGCAGCAGTCTTTCCATTAGGCTTTGGAAAAACCCCGGTGCGACACTGACTCCAAATTGGAGTCGGTTGCATTTGAATGCCCCTCGATGTGTCACGATAGTTTGAGCCTCAGCAGTTTCAGCATCAACCAGCAGTTGTTGATAGGCTTGTGCCAGGTCGAGCTTTGCAAAGATTCTGCCACCCCCCAGTGAGTGTAGGAGGTGCTGGACTACTGGCACAGGGTAGGCACTCTGCTGCAGGGCATGGTTGAGGGTGGCCTTGTAGTCTCCACAAATTCTCAGGGAGCCATCTGGTTTGATGGGGGTGACAATTGGTGTTTCCCATCGGGCGTGGTCGATAGGTTCTAATACGCCTTGCGCTATGAGCTTATTTAATTGCTCATCTATCTTAGGCTTGAGTGCAAATGGCACTTGGCGCGGTTTGAGGCGGATAGGAGCGATATCAGGGCTAAGATTAAAGGAGATTGGGGACCCCTTGTACTTGCCTAAAGTGTCATCGAAGACCTCTTGGAAGTCCCGTACGAGTGTCGCTTCCCAGTCTTCATCATCTGTGTGGTTGATGCCTGCCATCTTGATTCCCAGCGGTGAGAACCATTGCAACCCAAGTAGGCTGGGGCAGTCCTTATCAACGATTCTGAGTGGTAGGATGTTGGTGCGGTTTTTGAAAGAAATCTGGAAGTGTCCTATACCAGCGACCGGGATGCGGTTCCCTTGATAGTCTCTTAAAATTAGTTTCTGGTCGCTTAGTTCTTGGTGGCGTATGCTGGGTATTAGACGCTTTATGGTCCGCCAGGAGACCATAGAGAGGTAGGAGCCAGAGTCTACTTCCATGGTGCATGGTTGGTTCTCGATGGCGACCTCAATACGTATCTTCCGTGTGTCTATTGATGAAGCGTTGCCGATGATAACTGCTTGGTACGTTTCTTCTCTTCTTGGTGCATCGATGAACTTCTTGGTTCGGTTGTCCCGGCCCCATCGGCTGTCAGTCGGGCGATCCCGGTTTTTGGTGGGGGTGCCTTCTAGTCTTCTCGGGCTGTTTCCCCAACACCGGGGGCTGAAATTTCTTTTGTTGTGGCATACTTTGGCGATATGCCCTCGCTTCTCGCAAAAACGGCACACAGTGTTTTTCTGGTGCGGTAGTCGCCTCGCTGGTTGATTGGCATCGGTTTGAATGCCACATTAGCGCCGCTGATTTACGTGTAGCTTCGGCTGTGGTCGCTTCGGCTATGGCGTCGGTGAGGGAGATGTCACCCTTGGCCATCAACCTGCTTTGGAGTGCTGGGTCTTTTAGACCGAGGACGACTTGGTCACGCATGGCCTCATCCAAGTTAGCGAATCCGCACAAGCCCCCTAGGTCCCTTAGGTCGGCTACGAACTCACTGATGCTCTCACCCTCGCGCTGATCTCGCTGATAAAAATCATGCCTTCGGATGAGAGTTGGTACAGCCGGAGCATAGTGGTTTCGAAAGATGGGGGCTAGGGTATCCCAATCCATTGTCTTGACGTCTGCGGGCTTCGCGAGTGCCTTGGCCATTTTAAAAACGGCGGGTCTGCAGTGCGTTAAAAAGACCGCTCGTTTTTTTGCTGCCGGTAGCATCTTTTAAGTTGTTAGATTCCAAAAACATTTGGAAACGATCAATGTAGGATTCCCAGTCCTCGCTGGCTGGGTTGAATGGTGCGGGTGGCACGGCGCTGCTGCCCATTTCGCTGTTTGTCTCTGTGCTGTTTGCCACGTGCTGATTAGACTTGTTGTCTCAGAATCCCATCCTCGTCGCCAGTGTTAAGTATGGTCTCTGAGACGAAAAACCCCAGCCGCGGCTGCTCTTTTTATACAACCCCAGCCGCGGCTGCTCTTTTTATAGAGCTAGCCGCGGCTAGGCAGCCAATGACAGGTTTTTGAGCTTGCCGCGCTTGGTTTTACCCAATCGCGGCAAACTCTATACGAACCAATCCAAAGTGTTTACGGCGACCAATCACGGCCCGGCTTAACCGGACCAATAGGAATGCAGGTCTTCGAACCTGCTAGTATGGAACAAATATGATTTAAAATGAAAATGGAATAAAATACAATAATTTAATATTTATATAAAATATTTTAAAATGATATTTCGGTGTCACTCCTACAATCTACCCCAATCAGTCCCACATATGCTGATCTCAACGGAACTATTTTGCTTAAGTACTATGCTGTGTTAAATGTTATTTTCAGATTATTGCTGTAAATTGTTTTGATATGGGGATTTGTAAAAAAATCCAGAGTAGCTGATTGTAAATATTACTGAATATGAATCAGTGCTACTGTACTGCGGGGCTGTAAAAAAGATGTATGTATAGACTTCATCAAAACGAAAGTATAATTTCCAAATCGAGCAAGGGATTCATGCAATCCTTCTGGAGAATGTGTTACACTTTGGTGTATATGGACATATCTTTTTGCTGGCATTAATGCTCTCAGATTCTGCAAAGATATTTTATTCCATCCATTTTTAACCACATATGCCACACAGGAAATATCTAACCACCCTGGCTGCTACTGTCCTTGATAATTTTCATCATTAATCAATGATGAAATATAATGATGTTAATGTAAGGCAGAGCTGTCAAACTCCCAGCCCATGGGCTGGATGCGTCACGCACTGGCCCCACCCACACCTGGTTTAGTAAAGGGGAAAAAAAGTCCCGATACGTCACGTGACGTCGCCGTGATGACATGAGTTTGACACCCCTGATATAAGGCAAACTGACTGGGGAAAATGTGGCTTAGATGGGCAGCATTCACAGGTTTAAACTAATAAGATAAAAATCCTCTTCACTGTCTCTTTACATTTTTCTTTCTATTACTACTATATACATTTCTATTATATTCACTGAAATAATGTAAATGTAATGTAAAAATTAGACTTGGCACTGAAAAAAGAAACCCCATGCTGAAGTCTTCTTTCAACTGTGAGTTGAAAGTTTCACTTGGGCCTGCCAATCTATCTCAGCCAAATCCACCTTACAAGATTGTTGTTACAAGGAAAAATGAGAGCAGGAGGCATTACAGATGTTGCCTCAAAGTCCTAAACAAAAGTCAGGATCTAAATGTAACAATAAATGAGACAGAATATTTAAAGCTTTTAAAAATCTGTACCTCCCAAAACATAAACAGAATCAGCTAAGAATTTACTTCATAATATGCGAAAAATGTTCCATTTTATTCATGCATTAATACAATACCATTAATCTATAAAACATTCTTATAATTTTGCTAGAAAAATGTCACTTTTTCAGATTTACAATACTTACTATGAAGATTAGGAATGGTGCTAATTATCCATTCGTCAGTCAGCTTTCCAGTTTTTGATGTCTCAACACATTTTAACTGAGTTGAAGATTCTCTTGATTCAATCCAACAGATTGTGTTCTTATTGTGTGTATAATCCAGTGTCTGAATTCCACTCCCTCTCAAAAATCCAAAGGTGGATGTTCTGGTTCCATTTACATATAGGACATCAATAGTGTCCGAGTTTGCAATCAACAGTAGAGGTGAAAGATCATTAGGTTCTAAAAACAAAAGGAGAGGCCAAAGAAAGAAAGATTAATCAGCAAATAAAAATAACATACCCACTTTTGCAACATTTACATAAATCGCTTAAAATAACTTGCTCCCTTTGTTTGATGAAGGTTCTTTTAAATGCTTAAAAAAAGAAAAGGAAAGAATGTGCTGCACTAAAATACCAACACTAAAATAAAGATCAGTGGATGAAATGGTATCCTCAGGAAATCAGTGAGTTCTACCTGGGGTGCCAAACAGTGGTGGTATGCTACCACTTCAGACCACTTCGGCTGAACCGGTAGTAAAAGAAGCCTCCAACGATCAGCTGAGAGGAGGGGAAAAAGCCTGGGACAATCAGCTAAGAAAGAAGAGAAAAGCGCAGGATCTCCTATCCGCCCTTGCACTTTTCTTTATCCTCTCAGCTGATTGGAGCTGCAAGCCTTAGCTGGTGTGGGAAAAGCTGTGTGCGCGTGTTAGGGGTGCACACGTTTGAGGTGCGCACATGCACATGCAATCACCAAACTGGTAGTGGAACAGGTAGGATCCCACTGCTGGTGCCAAAGCAAGGGGTCCTTAAGACAACAACTCTAGCTCTTTGTTACTCGCCAGGTGAGTACACATGCCCAATCTGGTAAAAATCAGCACATGCCTGGAAAGCAGTGGTGGTATTCAAAAACTTTTGCTACTGGGTCTGTGGGCGTGGCTTGGTGGGCGTGGCCATGTGACTGGGTGGGCGTGGCTTTTTTGCAGCCCCCACCCATTTGGGGAGCTTCTTAGCCACAGAGAAGCCTCTGGGGTGTGTTTTTGCTCCCCTAAGGCTCCTCTGGGGCTGAGGAAGAAAAGGAACAGCATAGGAGGGGCATGCAGACCCTCCAAGTCCGTTTTGGTAGCTTCCTAGCCTCAGAGAAGCCTCTGGGGGGCATTTTGCTCCCCTAAGGCTCCTCTGGGGCTCAGGAAGAAAAGGAACAGCATAGGAGGGCATCCGTTTTGGGAGCTTCCTAGCCTCAGAAGCCTGGGGGCGTTTTTGCTTCCCCAAGGCTCCTCTGGGCTCTAGAGCATGGGAGGGGCGTGCAGCACCACTCCAAGCTCCGTTTTGGGAGCTTCCTGGCCTCAGAGAAGCCTCGGGGGCATTTTTGCCCCCTAAGGCTCCTCTGGGCTCTGGAAGAAAAGGAACAGAGCATGGGAGGGCATGCAGAACCCTCCAAGCTCCGTTTTGGGAGCTTCCTAGCCTCAGAGAAGCCTCTGGGGAGGACGTTTTGCTTCCCAAGGCTCCTCTGGGCTCTGGAAGAAAAGGAATAGAGCATGGGAGGGGCATGCAGAACCCCTCCAAGCTCCGTTTTGGGAGCTTCCTAGCCTCAGAGAAGCCTCTGGGGGCATTTTTGCTCCCCCAAGGCTCCTCTGGGCTCTGGAAGAAAAGGAACAGAGCATGGGAGGGGCATGCAGCACCACTCCAAGCTCCGTTTTGGGAGCTTCCTAGCCTCAGAGAAGCCTGGGGGGCATTTTGCTCCCCTAAGTCTCCTCTGGGCCTCTGGAAGGCAAAAAATGGAGGGGACTGAGCTCCTCCCTCCATTTTTTGCCTTCATGGGACTCAGCAAGGGGAATCCTGACATGGCTGATCTTATCTACAGCTGATTATTGGGAGGGGGGAAAAAGGAAGAAATAGGCGAATGTCAGGCAGGCGGGTGGGGTGAGTGAGCATCAGGCAGGAGGGTGACCGGGTGGGGGGCATGGCCAGCCAGAACTTACTACCAGTTCAGCAACCCATGCCAAATTCTTGCTACCGGTTCACCCAATCCATTGCGAACCAGCTGAACACCACCACTTCTGGAAAGGAGATGTTGCTCTCAATGAAGCTAGCAGAATTATTACCGGATGCCTTAAACCTACCCCTTGAGATAAAATCTATCACCGAGCATTGCCAAGCCTCCCATTCACCCCCCCCTTCCAAAGGAAAATCCAGGAAAATGTCGATGGGAGACTTTGAAGAATTTGAAAGCAGTGTGGAAAGCTACAAAGAACCAACTCTGGGTGGAACCAATGGAGGAGCTGGCTCTGTCAAAAGCTGGAAAGTATGGAAATCATTGACTAGACTGTATATGGATACAGCAATATCCAGAGACACTCTGAACAAATGGGGGTATCTGATGGTTTGTGCTCTTTGCAATTGTGGTGCCATGCAGAAAACAACACATATGTATACCTGTCCTTTGTTCCCCACTCAGTGTACACTTGAAGACCTCATGGCAGTATGACAGAACACAATGCTCCTACTTTCTGGGCAAGAACTGTTTAATTTGTACATGTTTTAATCCTGTATTTTATATTTTAAATTTATGTCACATAGTATGATTTATTTTAATGGTGATGCTTCTGACATGAATAAGCAAACAACATGCTACACAAATAATCTGTCAAAATATGAAATCATGGCCTCACAGATTCCCGAAAAACAATTTTGAAACTCTTGAAGAAAATTCTGATTTCATATTATAAGCCCCTAAAAGCTCAAATACCTGATCAGCCACAATGTATAGTAGGGGAAATGAGTAGTAGATCTGGTGGTCTTACTTAACTTCCTTAGTATCCTAAGTATCCTCAGCATTTCCTAAAGAGTTTCTGAAGATCCTACTGCACAGAAAGTCCATTTAAACTGCAAAAGACAGCATGGTTCTGCTAGGTATATATTGCTGTTTTCTAAACACTGAATAATTATGGATTTTTCACTGATTCTGCTAAGAAGCTTCCCAGGTATCTTTTTTTTTACTGTTTTAATTGCTTTTGGCAATGCTAAATGAATGAATATGAATATCCAGATTGTTGCTGATCTTGATGAGATAAATTTAGCTAACTGACCTAATCTGAATCTTGACCTAACACTAGTCATGTATGAACCAAAGTCAAGTCAATTATTTTCACATTTGTCATTTGAACTGTATTTATTCTTTACTTTTCCCCTACATTTACAACATAATTCCTGTTGGAAAATTACTGCAACTTCCAATTTAATTCCCAGTGCCCTTTCAATCAAACCCTATGTCCACATCAGAGTAAGCAAACAATTAATTAGAACAAAAAAAAAAGCTTAATGTTTATTTGGTAAACTTTAGCAAGCATACAAGTATTTTACTTGGAAAAATGACACAAACAGGAAGCAAAAACAGATACATAAACAAGAGGCAAGAAGTACTGCAATATAATCTATCTATCTATCTATCTATCTATCTATCTATCTATCTATCTATCTATCTATCTATCTATCTATCTATCTATCTATCTATCTATCTATCTATCTATCTAAAGACACAGAACTTTCCAGAGCTACTAAATAGATTACTGTGGATAATTAGCATGACAAGTCCCAAGGGAAGTAGTTAATCCAGCAGTAATTCATTTATGTACATAGAACAACAGAATAGAGAGGGAAAGTAGGAAACAAATGATCCCTTCTCTATTCTGCACCATCAAGAGAACTACTGTTTTCTCCACATTCAGAAATAAATTTCAAGAATTTTCAAGAATAGGATGTAGTTTTGTATGGATGGACTAGTGTGTGTGTGTGTGTGTGTGTGTGTGTGTGTGTGTGTGTGTGTGTATCTTTTTCTCTTACAAAGTGATTCCCAGGTTTATGCAGGATCCATAAAAACATAGATTTAGTGTCCTTCCCCACTCTAAAAAAAAAGTATTTTAAAATGTGAAGAGGACTAGTCTTTGATGGAATGTTACTTCTGTGCTACACAGCTCAGTTTAAATTAGAAATGAAACTAGGATTTTGCCAACTCTGTTGTAGGTTCTCTCACTACTGTTTTTTTCCATTGCTTCTGCCAACAAGAATGGTCCCTCTTATTGTTTCTATTAGATTTTGGAGAGGTGGAGAAGAAGTGATGACAATTGTGATTGTCAAGAACTGAACCTGGGCTTCTCTGAGCTTTCCTGGCCACCCCCCTCCTGAAAGCACAGAAATTGGCTGGGTTGCTGAGTCTATGCTATTTCTGGCTGAGGCAAAGCTTGCCTATATAGCAATTAGCAATAGCCCTTAGATTTCTGTACTACTTCATAGTGCTTTAAAGCCCTCTCTAAGCAGTTTACAGAGCCAGCATATTGCCCTCAACAGTCTGGGCCCTCATTTTACCAACCTCAGAAGGATGGAAAGCTGAATCAACCTTGAGCCAGTCACAACAGAACTTCTGGCAGCCCGCAGAAGTAGCCTGCAGTACTGCATTCTAACCATTGCACCACCACCATGCTGTTTTAATTGCACTCTGGGATTGGGTAGATTTGTTTCCATAAATCCTGGATGTTGTAATAATGTTTCAGAAAGCTGTTCAATGCACAGCAGGGTGTTCTGAGGATCAAATGCCATCTTCTCGATCAGAAGCAAGGTCTCCTGCCTCTCCAAATGGAAAGCAGGCAAGCTTCAGAATTGATGCCATCCTTTTGAGGTTGGCCAAGTCAGGAAACAGACACCACAGGAAATTCGAGACATCTACTTTATTGATCTATAAAGGAGATCAATAGGAGACTGTTGCTACAATAGGAGACTGTTGTAAGCTTGATAATATGTCTACTTGACTCCCTCTTTGACCAAAAACAGTAAAGATGGGTCAATCTTAAGGTTTTTTGGGGGGAGGGTCTCATTCCTTGGTATTTCTTGGTCTAAATTCATGTTTACAGATTAGTTGATTCATATTTTCTTCAAGCAAACCTCCTGTACAAATACATATCTAAGTAACCACTCTAAGTAAGTTAGGCTCTTGATAGACCTGGAGTTTTATGAGGGCATAATTTAATAACATCAGAGGTAGTATTCAGCAGATTCTGACCAGTTCTGGAGAACTGGCAGTGGAAATTTTGAGTAGTTCAGAGAACTGGCAAATACCACTTTTGACTGGAGATTTTACAGTATCCTTCCCCTGCCATGCCCACCAAGACGCGCCCATAGAACCGATAGTAAAAAATATATGAATCCCACCACTGAATAATATGCTGGATGATTGCCACATTTTTTTTGCTCACAGTTATAGAACAATACTGTATGGTTCAAATATCACATTTGGGATTATAAATGTTATTTTGTATGGGGGACCCAGCTGCTCCATCTGAAAGATTTTTTCCTCTAGCCCTTTAAAAATAACTGCTTGTCACCATATTTTCCTGTCTCCATTTCAATGACATCTTAACTATGAAATATTTGATTTGGGAGCCTCTTCCCTTATTTATTTCTCCTACTGACATTTTGTTGCTAGTCTAGTTTGAGTAGCCACACAACCTTATATATGTCTACTCAGAAATAAATCTTAGCTACATTTGTATTACTATTGTTGCTGTCTTCATTGAATAACACTGGGTTAAAGTGCATTAGGAGCATTACCACTTCTCTATTATTAATTACTAATTGTGCATTATTTATTATAGCTCCAGCAATGACATCAGTTAAATGCCATATGAGTATGACAGGAAGAACAATGAAATTGATTTTTGGTGTATAGCTTTCTCTCAGATTAATTCAAAACTGTTGCTATGCTTTGGGGATCAATATGAATTTTAAACAAGCCCTAATTTCCTGGGATAATCAATATCTTTAATCATATTCTACCCTTCACATTTCCTTATTACCATATTCACTGTAGTTTCCCAAATACAGTGCAATAAATTTCTAAAACACTGGAAAATTCAACTAAACACTTATTCTCTGGGATAAAATATAACTAAGTAAAGTAACTTAGTAGCTTGGTTTTAATTAGGCACAGTTTCCACAAGTATTATTTCTACTTCTTAGAAATGTTATTACAGCTACTGGTTTAGTTTCCTTTGACAGGGACAAGGGAGCAAGCAGGCATAATTATAATTAGTCCTAGACTTTTGATAGAGTTGTCACCAGACAACACCAAGCTGGAAAGAATAGCCAACACTCCAGAAGATAGGCTTAAATTACAGAAGGATCTTGACAGACTTGAACATTGGGGGCTATCTAACAAAATGAAATTCAATGGTGAAAAAAGTAAGGCTCTACATTTAGGCAAGAAAAACAAAATGCACAGGTACAGTATAGGTGATACCTCACTCAATAGTAACTGTGAGAGTTACTAGTGGACTTGGAGTCCTAGTGGACAGTCATTTAAATATGATCCAGCAGTGTGCTGCTGCTGTCAAAAAAGCCAACCCAGTTCTAGGCTGCATTAACAGAGGCATAGAATCAAGATTACGTGAAGTAGTAGTACTGCTTTATAAAGCCTTAGTAAGACCCACACTTGGAATACTGAATTTAATTTTGATCACCACAATATAAACAAGATGTTGAGATTCTGAAAAGAATGCAAAGAAGAAAGACAAAGATGATTAGGGGTCTGGAGATTAAAACATAAAAAACTCAGGTCATCAGTTGCAGGAATTGGGTATGGCTAGTGTAGTGAAAGTAGTGAAAGTAGGGGAGGCATGATAGCAGTGTTTTAATATTTGAGGGGCTACCACAAAGAAGACAGGGTCAACTTATTTTTCAAAGCACCCAAAGGCAAGACAAGAAACAATAGATGGAAACTAAAAGAGAGATGCAACCTAGATCTAAGGAGAAATTTCCTAACAGTGAGAACAATTAACCAATGGATTGCCTTGCCTTCAGAAGTTGCGAGTGTTTCTTCACTGGAGGCTTTCAAAAAGAGATTGGTCATCCACTTGTCTGGAATGGTATAGGGTCTCCTGCTTGAGCAGGAGGTTGTATTAGAAGCAGTGGTCGTATTCTACTGGTTCGGCCAGGTTCAGGTGTACCGGTAGCGCCGAAGATCAGCCAAGACCAAACCGGTTCTCTCTGACGAGCTGATGTTGGGTTCACCCGCCTACTGGGCTCCCATACTGAACTTTATTCCCTGCTTCTGGAGCACAGCTGCTTTGCGCAGCACAGCAGATTTCCGTGCATCAGCTGCTGAAGCGACAGGGAGAGTGCAGGATTGCAGGAGGTGAGTCGGAAAGCCTCTGCGCCTGCACAAAGTGAGCGTTTTGGCATGCGCGTGCGCAAAGCGCGCCCACCAAGCCACCAAATCGGTGGTAAACTATTTTGAATCCTACCACTGACTAGAAGACTTCCAAGGTCCCTTCCAACTCTATTATTTTATGTTCTATGTTATTAAACAAGGCAGATATTAAATGTGTCAGATTTTATGATTTTTTTTTGCCACAGTTGTTAAATGAATAACTGCAGTTGCTAAGTGAATGATGTGGTAAATCTTGCTTCCTTCATTGGTTTGATGAGAAGATTTCAAATAATCAAATCACCTTCCCGGATGTTACAACCATAGTACATGTTAGTTACTAAGTGCCTGATTTTTTTATCACGTGATCATGGGGTTGCTGTGCTGGATTGTAAATGTGAGGACTGGTCCTAGGTTACTTGTTTTCAGTGCTGTTGTAACTTTGCATGGTCTAGGATAACAGAGTTGGAAGGGACTTTGGAGGTCTTCTAGTCCAACCCCCTGCTTAGGCAGGAAACTCTATACCATTTCAGACAAATGGTTGTCCAATCTCTTCTTCCAGTGTTAGAGCATTTACAATTTCTGGAGGCAAGTTGTTTCACAGATTAATTGTTCTAACTGTCAGGAAATTTCTTTTTAGTTCTAAGTTGCTTCTCTCCTTGATTAGTTTCCACCCATTGCTTCTTGTCCTGCCCTCAGGTACTTTGGAGAATAGCTTGACTCCCTCTTCTTTGTGGCAACCCCTTAGATATTGGAACACTGCAATCATGCCACCTATAGTCCTTCTTTTCATTAAATTAGACATACCCAATTCGAGCAACCGTTCTTTATTTGTTTTAAGCCTCTAATCCCCTAATCATCTTTGTTGCTCTTCTCTGCTCTCTTTCTAGAGTCTCAACATCTTTTTTACATCGTGGCAACCAAAACAGGATGCAGTATTTGAACTCCTACACTTGCTCTTAAGCAAGTGGTTGTAAGTCAACCTGGATTACAAACATCGCATATGCGTACTTAATGCATGTCAATTGTGAATACTTCACAAGAAAAACATTAGCCTGTTTCATTGATTAGGAAAATTATTTTTCCCTTCAGCTTTGTTAAAGCAATCTTACCAATTCCTTTAAATATTTAGATTCTTACTCGACCAGGGCAAAGCAATTGACGCAATCTACATAGACTTCTGTAAAGCCTTTGATTCAGTGGTACACGACCAACTACTCCTAAAAATAAAATCCTATGGTATCTCTGGACAACTGAATAACTGGATAGAAGCATTCCTGTCAAACAGACAACAAATGGTCAAAATCGGGAGCGTCCTATCAAATCCAGTACCTGTCAATAGTGGTGTCCCCCAGGGCAGTGTTCTAGGACCAACTCTCTTCATACTCTACATAAACGACCTCTGTGATCATATTAAGAGCAATTGCGTTCTCTTCGCTGATGATGTAAAGCTGTTCAATAACACAGACAATACTGCTACCCTACAAAAAGATCTTGACTATGTATCTGAATGGTCAAACAAATGGCAACTTCAAATCTCAACAAATAAATGCTCTGTCTTACATATTGGCAAAAAAAAATCAGAAAATAAAATACAAGCTGAATAGTCAAGATCTTGTTGATGACCCAAGCTCTGTAAAGGACCTTGGAATACTCACCTCTAATGATCTAAGTGCTAGAGCCCACTGCAACTACATAGCCAAAAAGGCATTAAGAGTTGTTAACCTAATCCTACGTAGTTTTTTCTCTGGTAATATCACACTACTAACCAGAGCATACAAAACATTTGCTAGACCAATACTCAAATACAGTTCATCAGTCTGGAACCCTCATTACGTATCTGATATTAGCACAATTGAGAAAGTCCAGAAATATTTCACAAGAAGAGTTCTCCACTCTTCTACTCGTGTAGAATACCTTATGCCACCAGACTTGAAATTCTAAAACTAGAAAACCTTGAATTACGCCGTCTTCGGTCTGACTTAAGCATGGTATATAAAATCATACATTGCAATGTCCTACCTGTCAATGAATACTTCAGCTTCAACCATAACAACACAAGAGCACACAATAGATACAAACTCAAAGTAAACCGCACCAAACTTGATTGCAGGAAATACGACTTCAGCAATAGAGTGGTCAATGTCTGGAATACTCTACCCGACTCTGTAGTCTCTTCCCCAAACCCCAAAAACTTTAACCTTAGACTGTCTACTATTGACCTCACCCCTTTCCTAAGAGGTCTGTAGGGGGTGTGCATAAGCGCACCATCGTGCCTACCGTCCCTGTCCTATTGTTTCTCTTATTCTTTTATTTTTCTTATATGTACCCATTTCATGTATTCACAACTATGTATACACTTATACTTATTATCTTGTAAACAATTGGCAAATCAAATAAATAAATAAATAAATAAATTATGTGTGTGTGCGCGCGTGTGTGTATACATATACATACATACACATACACATACATACATACACACATATACATACATACATACACACATAACCTTCATTGAATGCTACCAGGAACAAAATGGTGACACATCTGGCATCCGAAGCAAAAACATTCTGTTTACTTTAAAGTAATTGTTATGAACAGTCATCTATGTATAGGACAGTGGTTCCCAACCTTTTTTTCGCCCTGCACCCCTAAAGAAATTTCACTCAAACCTCGCACTCCCTGAAATTTAGACTTTAGGAACTACTGAACGGGTTAAATATATGGTAGGATTGAATCTTTTCAGCTATGTATGTGACGGCCACTAAATAACGATACTTAACTCTAAAATGAAAACAAAGTTAATCCATTGCATAATAAATAAAAATGCCAACATATAGCCAATATCCTATTATTTACCTGGACTTTTCTCGCACCCCCTTGAATATCATCTTGCAACCCCAGGGGGTGCGAGCACCCCAGGTTGGGAACCCCTGGTATAGGAATTAGAAGGAGGCTTTCAGACGATCATATTTTATTAAAAGCAATAATCTCCCATGAACTGTAGCTCATTTCACCAGACACATACAGTAGTTAAACTGATGAAGAATTTAAATTGGATGAGATATGTGAAGGAGAAAACATGTTCATACATCTGCAGGTTATGTGTGATGCAGATTACTGGTATTTTGTTAATCAGCAATTGTAATACATTAAACATCCTTTGTGTTTGTTAAGACTACAATGTTTGTTGTGCCTGCATCATTCTACACTGTAACTTTGAAAAGGTTCTGAAAAGTCTTTTCTGATTGTCATTTACCATAGATAAGATACAAGAAGAAGCATCATATAAGATCCAGGAGAGTAGAACTGAAAATTCTATAAACCTTAACAAGTAAAACTCTTTATTGTTTTAGTTAATCTTTCTCAAATTGTTTCAGATTACTGTAAAGCCTACCTTAAAACAATGAAGGAATCTATTTGTTGTTGTGCTGATTTTCTCTTTCAAGAACTGTTTTATCTATGACAACTCCAAAATTCTGTTCATGTTTTCTAAATATAGATCAAGGCAATTAGAGTAAAGAGAATGGATTTAAATTAATAAATAAGAACACAGAGTAGTGCTGGTTTAGAGATCGTTCAGCATTTTGTTCCTCTGGTGGTCAGCTAGGTATTTAATGGAGAATCACAGCAAATAAATACAGCAATATATTGCTGCTTACCTTTTTTCACTTTGCAAGACTTTTTGTTTGGTTGAAGGAGATATCCTTCTACACAGCTGCAAATATATGATCCATCAATATTTTGACATGTCTGGCTGCAGAATCCATACAGATTGCATTCATTAAAATCTGAAAAGAAAAAGAAAAATGATTAAATTATACTCAGGAATCAATCCTGTGTTTGTCACTACTTTATCTCCTTGGCAGGATGTTGGTGGTGTCTACAATAATAAAGTTATTGTGACAGCCCAATGCCTACTCAAGCAAGTAACCCTATGCCTTTTCAGACAAATGGTTGTTCAATCTCTTCTTTAAAAGCTTGAGTGTTTAAGACCCACAACTTCTGGAGAAAAGTTATTCCACTGATTGATTGTTCTAACTGTCAGAAAATTTATCCTTAATTCTAGGTTGTTTCTGTCCTTGATTAGTTTCCATCCATTGCTTCTGGTCTGTCATCAGGTGCTTTGGAAATTAGCTTGACTCCCTCTTCTTTGTGGTAGCTCCTTAGATATTGGAACACTGCTATCATGTCTCCCCTAGTCCTTCTTTTCATTAAATTAGACCTACCCAACTATTGCAACAGTTCTTCGTATGTTTTAGCTTCTAGTCCCCTAATCATCTTTGTTGTTCTTCTTTGCATTCTTTATTAGATTAGAGATACTAATTTGAATGGAATAGTATGCATATATTTGGGGATAAGGTAGGGTCAGCTGTATTTATGGAACAGTGATCAAACTGTACAAACATTGATAGATTGCAAAGGTCTATGGGGGAGCCACAGATGGGACAATTGGCATGCAAAAGAAGTGGGGATGGAATGGAAAACATTTCAGAAGGAACTCTCTCTAGTTTTCTAGAAAGTAGTAGGAAAGGAATGGAGAAATACTTTCAATCTTGCAAGATTGATGTTTGCCCTCTCAAGGAGCTGTGACCATTACCGCAATAATGAATATCTCTGGAGATTCTTAGTCATCCAGGTCATCTTCAGGTGAGAACTGAAGAAATTTCTTGAATAAGAAGGGAAATGTCTTCAAGCAAAAACAAAGAAAGTCCAGTTGCCTTTTGAAAAAGCACCTTTGGGATACAACAATGAATACTAACTCTATTGAAAGACTGAAAGATGAA
Source organism: Notechis scutatus (assembly GCF_049901735.1). NCBI lineage: Eukaryota > Metazoa > Chordata > Lepidosauria > Squamata > Elapidae > Notechis > Notechis scutatus. Next base: position 207,245,908 of record NC_142009.1, on the reverse strand, counting down.
GGTTGAAACTAATGAAAACAGAGATAATGTATGTTTGTATCTTTAAAAAAGGAAAAGGCTGTAATAGATATGAGTAAAAGCAAATGCAGGTAATTGATCACAATTTTAAAAGTATATTGATATTGATATTGTGGAGGTGATGAATAACTGTTGTGGTTCACTGGCAGCCTGTGCAAATGGCAGTGGATTTGGACAGTGAGGAAGAATGGGGACCAGTCCAGGAGTCTGGGAGGACTCGGGTCCTGTGTCCGATGCAGAGATGGGGCCAGGGACCATCTGGGAGTTGTGTGCTGACTCCGGAGCCTCCATAATCTGGCAGCAGGAAGACAGAGGAACAAGGGGAGCCTGTTCCCAGTGTGTGTGTGCACAGAGCTGCTAGAAGGCAAGAGCAGCTAAGACAAAAGGGGTGACTCAGGAGTAAGACTTGGAGGTGATTGCCCTTCCCCTAAGGTATAAAGGAAGTGCAAAGGTAGAGAAACCTTTGCAGGAAGCAAAGTTGTTCGCTCCGTTCGGATTAAACCTTGAAGCTCTGTGTGGACTTTGTACTTCTGTTGGTTTTTTACAGTTTGGTTTTTTTACAATTAATTTGGCACTTTAGTTGTTGGCAGCAATTCAAAAAGATAAAGGTGGGTGCTTATCTTGAGGGACTGTTTGGGACTCATTACGGGCTGGGAATGAACATAATTCCCAGCACTGAAATAAAACAAGAGTTGTTTGGACTAAGTGTGTGCTTAATTACAGTCTCAGGAAGCCTTGGTCAGAACAATAACTGGCAGGAAAGGCATAGTTCCAGGTATGAATAAAAAGGCTTACAGTGTAAATTAGGCTGTGTGAACTGATATCATCTAAATGGTTGTGATCTGGGGAAAAATGCAGGAATGTTAGTTGCGTGTTACATGCCAGTAAACATTTACAATGAAAAAAAAACAGGATTTGTTCTGGTGAAAAATGTGCAACATTCTGAATGAGATCCCAGGGAAGAAATGGATGGATTGGTGGGAGCAAGACAAGAGAATATAGAAAAAGCATTGGGCAAGTTCTCCTGAAATCAAGTTTACATACCACCACCATCCCCAATCTGTATAGTTCACTAAATGCCAGCTTTCCTACAATTTTTAGAATAATACTGTATAATATGGTTACTCTACCTTGGCAGGTTTTTCCATCTCTGCCAACTTCGTATCCTTCCTCACAATAACATCTAGATTCGTTCATGGACATGGCACACTTGTATTGGCACTGCATTTGTTCACATTTGGGTAGCAATTCTGCAAGAGAAGACAATACACCATTAAAAGAAATATATTATGGCAGAAAAAAAATCAGAAGTAAAGTGGACTTCACTTAAATAGTGATATATAATTTCCTTGTTTGCAAGCCTTAAGAAAATACTGCTGCCAAGCACTAAACTCCTTCATATATGGGCTATATATTTAAAAATAACAAGGTGACACGTCTATTCTATTCTATTCTATTCTATTCTATTCTATTCTATTCTATTCTATTCTATTCTATTCTATTCTATTCTATTCTATTCTATTCATTCCCTTCCTTCCTTCCTTCCTTCCTTCCTTCCTTCCCTCCCTCCCTCCCTCCCTCCCTCCCTCCTTCCTTCCTTCCTTCCTTCCTTCCTTCCTTCCTTCCTTCCTTCCTTCCTTTTGAAGTTAAATTATTATTTTAGAGCTGTATAAGCTGAATTGTGGCAGGAGAATGCTGCAAAAGAAGGGTTAAAAAACTTTAAATTGAACTAATTCTAGGCAGCTCAACTGTTCCCAGAATGGGATGATGGCAGTAAATCAAACCAAAGTGAAGATCTTCCTGCCAGGTTACCCATTTAACCTGTGGTAAATAGTAAATCTTTCTCTTCAGTCTCATTTTGAGAACAGCCACTCAGTTTCCATGAGGGTGTTCTGCTGGTGGTGGAGACTTACATCAGTTAACTCTTGCTAGTAGAAAAGGCTGCAGTTTCTGCCACAATCCTTTCACTTCGTCAGTTTCTATAAGCTTTGCCTTTCTATTTTTGTACCTTACTTCCTTCTCAGTGGTTGTCAACTAACTTTTCCTTTTATTCATATTTTTTCCTTAATATTTTGTCCTTTCTCTAACTGAGCACTTGGTAATCTCACAGGATAATCTCACAGGACAAAAAAAATACCCAATCATTACCTATGCACATAATCACCTAGTTTTGCTTTGTTTTTGCATGCGTTGAGAAATTGCTTGTATACGTGCAAGATGTCATATCACAAAACAGTTTTGAAAATGGTTTATCCTAGATAAAGAAATCATAAATCAGATATCTGTTGCAGAGGAAGCTTATCCTGGAATGTTTTGAGACAGATAAATTTAAACTTCAATAATTTCCACTCTGAACCCTGCTTCTCAGACTTTTTTTTTTTCAGATAAGGAAGGTTGAATACTGCTAAAATTTTTCAAGATAGATCTCCAAAACTCTATATAGATAATTGGCTTGATTACAAAAGTCTCAATTTTCTATTCTCTATTTTAGGACCACAGAAACTAAGCCAATTCTCTGTGTTAATAATCTTCAATAAGCAGAGTCTAAGGTTATAGAATAGAAGCAAACTGCATTCTTCTAATATATAGCAGTAAGAGCTTCATGTGTCTAACCAATGCAATCTGGCCCAGATCTTCACTAGGATATCTTTGCCATTGTCTCCACCATCAATGGCATCCAATGGAGACAGTCACATCGATCAAAAGCATGATCAGAGATCCAAGTTGTGTTGGCCCAGGAGATTGGAGCCCATATTGGTACAGTCTCCTTTGGAAATCCATTTCTGGAAACTTGGTCAGTGTCAGTATATCTAGTTTATAGCCAATCCATCTCTAACCTTTTCAACATACCAAACAAAACATTCACACATACAGTAAGCCTGAACTACATAACATTCACTCTTGAAACTGTATTAAAAAAAAGTTAATTAGTTGAAAGTCAATGACCTGGCTATTAAAACTAAGAATCTCCAAATAAAATTAATTGCTAAAAAAGCAATTAATTTCATACACCCCCCAGAATCAGAGAAAAGAATATTCAGCTTTTTGTAACAATTAGGCTTTTTTAAAATTAACTTTCAGAAGGTTATGAGAGAAGGGGCCATCCTTGCTTTATGGGGAAGTTGTTCTGTACAAGTGGAGCTCCCACAGAACATGGAGTTGAACAGAGCTAGTAATCAAATGCATATATTTCACATCAAAAGTAAAACGAAATACCATAAATATAAGTACTAATAATCATGGAATCTAAAGGCAACCAGTCGAAGGAAGTTACAATCAATATAGCTGCCTTGGTCTTCAGAAAAAAGGTGCTTTCCAAGCAAAGCAGATGCTAATGGAAAAATGAAATTGTGGGGGAAACGAAGCAAAAAAATCAGAAGGGTTTTCAAGGTAACAAGTCCACTCACCAGCTACACTAACACAACTCTCCATTAGCCAATGGGTAGATTGAACTAATGGGGCTTTGGAATGGGCTAGCCCACCCATTAGCTAACGTAGCCCCATGTTACCAAAAGATAGATTGCGACACCTGGATTTTTGATAAACTAACATAACTTCATATTAGCCAACAAGTGGATTGAGCCAATAGAATCATTCTATTTTACTGCAAATTGAATTTTGCACTCAATATCTTTTTCTAGATGGAGTACTTTTCAGTTTAGATTCTGTGCTGTTCCATTTTGAATATATAGTGTTAAGATTTCATTTTGCAGGAATTCATCTGCAGTGAATCTATGATTGGGTAAGTGATGGCTCCAAATCTGATGTTGTAGCAGGCCTCCAAATTCTTTAAACCAGTTCTGAAGCTAAAGTTTTGACTTTTTATTGATGACAGTTCAGTAAGTCTTACGTAGGTAATTATAACCTTGAACAGTCATTAAATGATCAGTGGTAAGTTAAGGACTTAATATTTGAGCTTTAACACCCAAACCCCAATCCAATGGGTTCAGTAGCTAACTTAATATTGCAGCTTTAGCACTAAAATGTATTATAGAAATAGTTCTGTTTGCTTAATTGCTGATATGTATTGTTCTTTCTGGATCTCTTTTATTCATAATACCTATATACATATTTTTTTCTTGTTGACATGTAAACCATCCAGAGTCATTGTGGAGTTAAAAATACTTAACTAACAAAAGAAACTGGAACTACATTCACACATAGCATTAAATATGGATGTGATTCAGAGGTGGTATTCAGCAGGTTCTGACTAGTTTTGGAGAACCGATAGCGGAAATTTTGAGTAGTTTGGAGAACCGGCAAATACCACCTCTGACTGGCCCCACCCCCATCTATTCTCTGCCTCCTGAGTTTCAGCTGATTGCTTTTGTTGCCCTGCACAGGAGAATGAAGCAGGAAAGAAGATTGGCGGGATGAGGAGGGAATGGGATTTTGCAGTAACCTTCCCCTGCCACATCCACCAAGCCATGCCCACCAAGCCACGCCCATAGAAACGGTAGTAAAATTTTGTGATTCCCACCACTGAGGTGATTAACTGAAGAAACTTTCTATGGGTGGGCTCACACAAGTTGTTGTGCCTAACTGAAGGCTGGAATAGATGTTCCATGATTTTATACGTCAAACAGAGAAAACAATAGAGGCTAACTAGAAGAAGAAACAGGTGGCGGTAACCCTTTTCCTCAGGATGAAACCAAGACAACCCTTCGTCTACCTTTCTTCCTCATACATAATGTAACATAGATTAAATTAAGGAGTCCCCAGCTGATAATATCCCAGTTACAACTTCTGTAATCAGGTTTCAGGTTCTTAGATAAAATGTTCCCTTAACAGGGAAGGTAATAGATTAACAAGTAAAACAGTGGGGGTTTTGCATCTCATTCTTATGCATCCCATGCCTCAGGTCCTCTGGCCCTTCTATGTATCACCCCCTTCATTTAAAGTGACTAGAGCTAGAATTGTATAGCTCTTCTGGGAACTGATTAATGTATCAGCTTTTCCACAATACTGCAAACGTTTCTCACATTCATTTTACAAAACCAGCTAGATCTGAACTGTGTTTCCCTTTCCTTTCCTTTCACCCTTTCCTTTCTCTTCCCTTTCCTTTTGCAATCTCCTGCTCCAAAGTGCATTACTCAATCATCTGTTGTTCTGCTAAATTGCTTCAATGGGTAAAATGCTACTTTAGACAGCTGGTTGGGCCTGTCTGTTGGTAGTGCTGGCACCAAGACTATTATTTCATAGAATTCTCCTAGGTAAAATCACCCATCCTTTATATTTCACCGAATTAAGACTGCAATCCCAACAGAACACTTGGGGGCAGATCTAGATTTATACCGAGTGTGCTTATACTATTCCTATATTTCATTGCAAGCTAAAATGCTCTTGACTACAATGTATTCTGTTATTCTTCCAACACTATCCTACACTGTAGTTAAACATTACAGTTAATAAAGTACGTTGTTGCCTTACACTGCAACATAAGAATATGACAATTTTCTTAATTTTAACAGACTGCCTTACCTTCAATGTATACATTCATGTTTTCCTTTTCTAGATAACATATGCTTATATCTTTTGCGACAAAAAGAGAACGGAAAAGAATCAGATGTATATTTCTAAATATAATCTTAAGTAATGCACCAGAAATTATATACTGTATGCCACAGAGGCATATATGGAATAAAGTAAGCCACAAGTTTGCCCAATAAATTTTGTAAAATGCAGCATATTATCAATCTACTTTCGATGACAGATGATGGATGGATAGCTATGTCTCTAATTCAGTGGCATCCCATTTCACATGCAAATATGTATATTTTTTGTTGTTAGTGATATTAAGGGAATTTAAATTATGAGTGATGAAGTACCCTGAGTTCGGGATGAATTTTCTATTAACGGTGCAGTGTTATACAAATTCAGTAAGCCTACTGAATGACCTTTGGCCACATTCCCAGGTAGATGCCTATAACAGAAGTCTCCAACCTTGGCAACTTTAAGATTTGTGGACTTCAACTCCCAGAATTCCCCAGCCAGCCTGGAAATTGGGTTGCCATGGTTGGAGACTTCTGGCATATAGGATGGTCTTTTAAATCTGGATTTAATCTAATATACTGGAAAGGGGGGGGGGGGAAATCTACAAGAACTGACAACTCAATCCTTTTCGGTCCTTTGAAACAATGTGCATGGAACATAAATATTGAATATTGAATTGAATACAAAATTAATGTTCACATTGTATATAATATTTTCGTCTGTGCTAAATACCATTTGGATGAACATAGGTGATTGTTAAGGTGCTGCTTTGAACTGTGGTTCTCTTGTTCTTCTAGTTACTTTTACATTCTATCGTGAGGCATGCTGGACAAGTAAGAATTTTATTGCAGCACTTTTCTTCTGTTTTAAAATAACCGAGGCATCATTTTTCACTATACAAGGCAATCATTCACTCAGCTTCTGCCCTTGAAGCCTTCCAAAGGATAAGTGACTTTAAGGCAGGTTGCTAATACAGGTTTTCCACAGCAATCATATTATAACAGTGCACCATACATACCCTAATATCATTTGTATATTCAGAATTGCAGTTCTATGGATCTGAAATTGATTGCATCTATTCACTTACTTTTTATTATTCCGCAGTGATACACTGATGTCTAGACTCTAGAGGTAGCTTTTCTCACACATTATAAATTTTCTATTTTCCAGGTATATTTCTTTTGCAGATTAGGCGGTATAATTTAATTTGCCCTAAAGCTTTATTTTATTTTTTTACTTCTTTCTCCAATATAGGCCTCTCTTGTTTGGTTTCTTGACAGCAAAGGATACTATGATTGATAGAATTCAATTGCTGGTTCGAAATACATGTAGGCAGTTGTTATTTTATGTTTGTTGGCCTTCTCTATGAGATTTACCTACTGTTCAATGAAAAAAAATAAGAAAGCTGTAATGATCTCTGGTCGCACACCTGGTCCTATAACTCTGTCACGGCATACATACCATGGAGACCAGAAATGGAGAACTGAATTGAGATTCATGTGCTTGCTTAGCCATAGTTGTGCAGAGTCAAAGGCCAATGCGGTAGCAAATGATTCAAATTTCAGATAATGTGAAATACATGAACAAGACAGATGTGCTCTATTATTGTCTGAATAAGTTATAAACTTGGGCTAGCAGGGTAATTACTTTGCTCATTTCCACTTTCTCCCCAATGTTTCCAGATGCATTCAGTTTACCGTGCTATCTCTTCCTTGCATGTAAATTAAATAAGTGTCCATCCGTTAGTTGTTCTGGTTTTTATTTTCTATCCTGTGGCCCTAGACGGGTCTTCCAGAGGAAAGTTGAGATATCTATTTTTTTTTCTTTTCCTTAAATTCAGTTTTGGACTTAATTAGCTTGCTTAGCTTATGCTCTCCATTTTAAACTGCTCCATGTATACACTACAGGTAGTCCTTGACTTACAACAGTTTCCTTAGTGGCTATTTGACTTATGACTGCCTTTTGAAGGTTTCAGCATCCCCATGGTCACGTGAACAAAACTCAGACGCTTGACAACTGACTCATATCTATGACAGCTGCAGTGTCCTAGGTCATGTGATCCCTTTCTGAGATCTTCTAACAGGCAAAAGCAATGGGGAAGCCAGATTCACTTAACAACCATGTGACTAACTTAACCAATGCAGTGATTCACTTAACAACTGTGATAAGAAAGGTTGTAAAATGGAGAAGACTCACTTGACAAGTGTCACACTTAGCAATAAACAATTTGGGCTCAATGACTAGCTGTATTTGTCTTTTTGTCATGACTGCCACAATTATGGAGTACAAATTGTCAAATAAGCATTAAAAATATTCGTAGTTAGAAGCATTTTGTACCAACAACACAAATAACAGGAAAGGAAAAGAGCCAATTTGATTAAAAGGAAAAAAAAAAAAAAAAGGAAAAGCAGGAAAAGAACATTTTGCTATGGACACTGTCAGAAGCTGAAAGCTAGTTCCCAAACTATCATAAATTTACAAATAAATTAGAGAAACAATAATTAATCAATTGATTCTCAAATACTGGTTTAGTTTTGGAGTGAACCTGCTTCTTGCTGATCCCCATATCAGCAACTTTCCTTTTTATTTTTGTACTCAAGTTGTCAGCTGAGATGTTCCCATATTATCCTCTTTGAAGAAAGAACAATGTAGATATGGAAATATTGGATCTAAACTTTTCCCGAGAAATTATTATATTCAAGCTTTCTCATCTTATAACATATTAACAATTTAGAAGTGGAAAACTGTTCTTATATGAACCATACAGAAAGTGCCATTAAAAACAGTGAACTTTGGAAGGAAATATTTATAGCTCAGGATTGAATTGTGGAATCCTTGGTGCTCTGTGAGTTTGGTTGTTTGCTAAATGACATTTCATTACCCAACTCAGTAACATCATCCATGCTACAAGGGAATGGGGTTTGCTCTCTCTTTATATACTATACAGTGGTTTGCCCTGTCCATATTGGTGGCAGTGGTCCTGATAGTTCCTTGATTAGGCTATTAACTTTTTTGTCTGAGATTTGGTGTTTCTTTATGAGGGTATTGCTTACTTCCTGATTGTTGGTCTAGTGTTAAACTCTGCTCATCTGGGTGTTGATTGCTGGTGAGGAGGTATTTTGATCTTTTCGTTTCCTTTTTGGCTTTTTGATAGTGCCTTTTGAATGGGATAGATGTTATTTATCTCCATGTGCATGTTGATGGCTGAATTTTACAGTGAATTTTACTTCTGAGTAAATATATACAACAGGCCATTAATAGGTATTTTTATTAGCAAACTGAGAGCAAAATGTTTGTTTAATTAAATTTTTAAAAAATTGAGTGATTTCTTTATTAAGATTATAACATATTCTTAGATAAATTAATTCAATAGCCTTGCACTGGTATTAATAGTGTTTTAAAGATTTATTTTTATTTTGAATAATGCTTGAGTTTTATGAACAGGTACTCATCTTAAACTTGTCTGGAAATATAAATTATTAATTAAATTATCCCCAGAGTTAATTAATATATTACATAATTTACTCAAGGTCATAATCAAAGTCTTGGTATGTACTCAAAGAAAATACTTTTTTTAAATCATTAGATAGCTTTACTAGATACAATTGTTATACTATTTGTAAATATCCAGTCATTTGCTTACCAGCATGGGAACATATGTGCATACATTTAGAATAAGGATTGTTTGGGTAACAATAGTGCTAAGAGTAATGTTAGCAAAGAATAATGCATTAAGTTTCATAGTGTACTTTCTTTCAAACAATAACATATTCATTTCCTATTCTACTTCCTTTCACAAAACATGTTTTGACTATGTTGTAATGTCATAAGGCTCAAGAACAAATTCTTGACTTCCGGTTTGGGCTTCTTCGGCAACGGACCGAAACCTGCGATTGTGCGCGGTTTCAATCCATGCTCACCACTGGAGTGCCTCGATCCTTTGGATTCGGGGTTGAGCCACCCCATAGAGGTGGCGAAGAGGGGAGAGTCTGCTAGCTGAGGGGAGCCGCATCTTTCCTTCTCAGCTGGCCATTACTCCCTTTCCCGAAGACAGTTGCAGCAGTGGTCAGGAATGGCCACCTCACAGAAGAATCCGACTGGACAAGATTGAGCAGAAGGAAGACAAAAGGGAGAGCTTGACAGACCAGGCTAAGCAGAGATAATATCTAAGCAAGGTACCCTGGAATTAAAAGTATTAAGAGTGTTATCCCTAAAAGAAGATTTTTAAAGTGGCGGAGAAGAGAGAAAAGGAGGGGGGAAATCCTTCTTTCTCTTTCTTATATTGACAGTTACAATCGGCTTTGAATGTTAAAAAGAAGAAATCTAAGTAAGAAATTTGTGATAATTTATTTTGACACTAACAGGCAATTTTAAGCTGAAATTAAAGTGTCAAAAGCAAAATAAATTTCTGGATACTCCTAAAGCCCTTAAAAGGAGAAGAGTGGAGGAAAAAGGGTGGAACTTGGAAAGAATCAGAGAGTGCCACCTGGAAACAAAAGGGATTAACAGTGAAACTTTAAAAAGACTTCCAAAGGATACATTGTAACTGAAATTTTATTAAAAGATAACAGAACCCACAGAAAGGAAAAGTTGAAGAAAGAAGAAAGAATAAACAGTTTTGGATTACTTGGTGATTTTTAGAACATTGGGTGTTGGATTTTTAATTAAAGTCAATCGGGTGTTTGTTTAAAAGTGTTTAAAATGGCAGTACTCCTAGAGGAATTAAAAATGGAACTTTAAAAAATGAAAAAAGAGGCACAAGCAGGAGAAGGATCTTTTGGCTTCAAATTTCAATTCCTAGAAATGGAGATTTTGAACTATGAAAAACAACGAGAAACACTTGAAGAGCAAGAAGAAGGGTTGGACAAAAAAGAAGCCATCTTTAATGATCAAATAATGCAATGGGGGTAAAATGGAAAACGGGGGGAAGAGTTAAAAATCTAAAATTTGAGGAAACAACTGAAAAAAGAATAGTTTGAAAAATAAACACAACAGTAAGGAGAAGCAGAAAAGAGAATCACAGAAAGAAGAATTAGAGAGAGGTGGGACAAAAAGGGGAATGAGAAAAAGGGGGGAAGATAAAAAGGAAAAGAAGTTATAAGGGACAAAAACAGGAAATAAACAGGGGAAATGTATAAGGATTAAAAGTATTAGCTTATTTAAAAGACACAGAAATAATGGTTAAATCAAATTAAAAGTGAGAATTCTGCAAGGGTACAAAAGATACTGTTGCTATAGTAGAAATAGTAATGAGCTAGAAATGAAACAGGTGATTAAATTATAAGATAAAATTGGTATTGTCATGTAATGGTATGCTTACTAATAATTAAATGTAATAACGAGAGAAAGGGAATAAAGGTAAAAGAAGCTGAAATAAGAAGAAGGAATGGAAATATTTTAATTGTTCTTAAAGATTTATAAAACATAATTGAAAAGAAATGTGAAGATTTATAATGAAATCAATACCAGTTGTTAGGATGAATTTGAATAGAATAACTATTTTGTATACTATTTTTATATATATTCTTTTCTATTTTTTAGAATCTTGTGTGTATTTCTAAGGAAAAGTACCAAGCTGAATTCGGTTGATAAGAGCTATATGATATAAAATAGATATTAGAAACTGAATGTTATAATTGTATAATGTATAAATTAAATGTTTAATGAGATTTGAAATGACAAAAAATTATAAGATTTAAAGGTGCTACACTCTATTTGGCAATTATAGGGGGAATCTTGCTTTTTAATGCCTGGAAGGGGAGGGAAATATCCTTTTCCCTCTCTCTTTCGGGATGATGATGGAAAAGAATATATGAAATTGTAAACAGGACAGACAAAAGTACAAGTATAATGAATAGAAAGATATAGAAATTTAGGAAAAGAAATGTAACTGGATTAGAAAGAAATGAGATAAATATAAAAGAAGGTTAAGGAAAGTAAGGGAAGGAAAAAATTATTGAGAAATTGATAAAATGGTGATAAGATATGAAACTGAATATATAACATGAATATGTAATTGAGATTATGTCTGTTTGGAGATGTGATAACCTGGAATCATGCTGTTCTCAAAAAAGATGTTTTATCTGTTATTATGTTTTGTAAGAAACCAATAATACTTTTATAAAAAAAAGAACAAATTCTTGAGTAAAGCTAATTAGTACTTTTCCATGTATGCAGAATATTAAGAACTTTCCCCTCATTTTACCATTATAAAATCTACACATTTATTTTCTTTGTACTTGCAGTGCCCACAGAATTATAAATGACAAAAACAAACATTTTCCTCTGACTACCCTAACACTGGAACATGCCAGGGTTTTCCTCTCCATCCAATGAGAACAACTTTTAAAGATCTTCTTGGTGTTTTCAGGAAGACTGGGACAGATATTTTGGAATCCAAAGCTTGATGCCCTTTACCCCAAAGTTATAATCAACCATTAATTAAATGTTCTGGATTTTTTTTAAAAAAAGAAGTGTATTGTTATCAGTGAATATCAATTCCAACTTCTCCCTCGTGACTTGAATTTGAGTTTCTTGAAAACCAACTTACACAGAAGACTCATCATTTCATTCAAAGGCAACATTCCTTTTGGGAGAATATATATCACAAACAAACAATAAATGCAAACAATAAATGCAAGCAAATATACCAATCATTAGAACAAATCAACTAATAATAGAAGGAAATTTGTTGGGGATAATCAAAAGACACAATTTAAGAAAACAGATTTTGACTTGAAGACTTATTTGTGCAGATCTACAGTAAAAACTCTACAATTATTTATCATGTCTCCTTTCCATGTGTTATTATTAAGGACTGGATCCCAAGTTATATTCTGAATTACAAAAGACTGGGCTTCAAGAAATGAAATGTATTTGTGTAATGCTAGTGAGAAATAATCTAATTTCTCATTATTTTCAAGTTACCAGCCTTTCTAATGTTATCTAGCCTTGCTCGTAATGCATCCAAATGGCAAAAATTGTCACTCTTTGAGCCCAAAGCTGCAAATTGGTCCTCCTTGGCCTTTTTCTAATCAATGTTTACTTTTTACTTCATCAATTCTTCCACATCCTCCCAGAATCAGTTTATGAAACAGCAGTGTTGTGAGGGATGGGGGATAAAAAGTCAGTGCTAAGTATCTGGGTTCTGGGAAGTTCCTAAACTTAGGGTCTCTGAATTTCCATTTCCATAGCAGTCTCCCAGATATACTTGTGTATATTTTGGGGATCTTCCTATAATACTCCTATCAGACATTCAGCTCTGCTCAAGGAATGGATGGTAACAATGGCCTGAAAGGCCTTTGCAAAGCTCCATTTTGTGTATCAGTTGTGCACATTCCTATCATGGGTAGCCCTTGTCTTTGTTATTAATGCTTTGTCACTTCCTGTTTAGACTACTGCAATGCCAGCTATTTGGGGCTGCTCTTGAAAATCACTCAGAAATTGTAGCTGGCCCAAAATTCAGCAGAATAAATAATTATGGCTATATTTTACATAACACCTCTATACCATGTGCTACTCTGGCTTTTAGTAGACTTCTCAATATAATTCATGGTGTTGGTTATTCCCTACAAATACCATCATGTCAAAGGGCTTGGTTATGATTTGTTTCAAATTGTTTCTCATCACCTACAAGGTTTGATAGGGTGGACATACTCTGGGTCCCCTTTATTGATGGCACTACCAATAGTAATAAATGCAGTTCCAAAACAACTGGAGCATCACTTGAATATCATTGGCATTGACAAATTCACCACCAGTCAACTGCAAAAGGGAGCTATACTTGGAACAGCTTACATCCTGCAATAATACCTCTGACACTACCAAATATTAACATCTTCCTGTACCAAGGGCTTGGGAAGGACTTGATAGATCAATGGAAGTGTCAAATCCAGTCTGAATATCTGGCTGATTGTGCAACGAATCATAAAAAAAGACGGCAATTACAGTAATGTCATCAAAACTCCACTTATTTCAATGTGCATGCAATTTACTACACATATAAAAGAACTAACGTTTCCTAAAAGTTCAGAATATTTTTGGAGTTGGGCAGCTTCAAAATCCATTAAAAATTAAATTAATTAAATTTTAATTTTAAAAAGATTATAGTTTGTGAATCCTGCACGTGATGGCCTGTAGATTGTATATTAGAAGGCTTTCCCAAAATTTGATTTAAAATATGGCATATTCTCTGGGAAAGAACAAAAATAATATATTTCCTATTACTTGGCTATAACTATGGCAATTTTTATCACATTGGTTTGAATTTGAGCCACACAATAGATTTTGTCAAACAAACCATGAAATTTAACATTGATTGAGCAAGTGTCATTTTTAATAGTAGTTTGTTTGTTTGCAACAACTCTTCACATACAAGGTATCCTTTCTATTAAAAATATGCCAATATTTAAAAGCTCTAGTTTTCAAAGTTGCCAAATAGCATTGAAGTTCCAAATAATAGTTCATAATCTAAACAGAAAAAAATACCTGGGATGTTAGAATCCTTCCTGGAGAAGCCAACTTTCAAAATACATAAATCAATTTAATATCAAGAATGCATCAATTTGCACAAGTTTCAAAACAGTGTGTTCTCTCTGAAGTCTTCCATTACATCCGGGATCCCCACCTTTTCCCCCCCCCCCGCCCACTGGCGCCGCTCCAACGCTCTGGTGAGCTTTGGGTGAAATGGCTTCTCCGGAAAAGCTCTCGCTAGCGCCCTCTTTTAATGAACCGGCTCGTGAGCTCTACCGGAAAGCTCACCAGAGCCTTTTAAAGATGCGGCCCCCCCCCCCACCCCCCCACAGGCTCTGTTCCATGCCGGGCGACCCTGACATACTCTGTTTAAGATACTTTCAAAATTAAATTCTTTTAAGTTTTTGGTTCATCGCTCTTGGAACTTGTAGTAGAGAAAATGGTGTCAGTAATTGTCACAAATGCTCTATTGATTGCCACTAACTCAGGTAAGGTTAATTGGCTACAGCTCCTTGATATCTGTTTACCATTGACTTCATTGATCACAAACTCCTCCTTGATCAGCTGAAGCTTGAAATTCAATAGGACAGTGGTGGATTGGTTTACTTTTTATTTCAGAGACATTCAGTTAATAGAATCAGAAAGATTCTGCCCTCTTTCATCTAAGATTCACCTCAGAAAGAGCAAGGGTGTATAAGGTGTTACTAAGATTTTTCTGAGTTTTGCATTTGGGCTCCAAATATACCCAACAGAATATACTACTTACCTCTCTTAACTTCTTAATGGATGAGAAGGAGCTATCACGTTAGCAAGTTTTATTACAACTCATATGCCTAATTATAATAACCTGAAGCTGGTAACAAAACTATTGCATATGCAATGTGTTTTGTTTCATCATATGAAAGGAGGGGAATCCATTCATGTTCTTCTAGTATCACAAACAAATCATACGCCAATGCTATTGTTTGGCTTCAATTGCAAAAAAGATAAAAAAAAGTAAAGAGCTGAAATACCTTTGTACTTGTACACTTTTTCATTCACTTCTGTTTCAGACTTGTACAACTAATTAAGTCTGCTAGGATATATTGATCATGGGTGCGATTGAAGTAAGACTGCATATCCCTTGGACATAAGTTCCACTGAACTCATATAGACTTTCAAATAAACATGAATAGATGATAAAAGCACTATGCAATTTATTAATAGCTAGAAATCCTGGACGGAAGAAGATGCTGTTACTTCTGAAGAGTCTCTTATATTTTAAGGTTTTTGATAGTCTCACTGCAGAGTCCTTGATTTCTCCAGAAGTTGCCACAAAGAGAAAGAAAGAAAGAGAAGACAAGGAAAGGACAGAGAGGGAGGGAGGGAGGGTGGGAGGGAGAAGGGGAACAGAAACAGAAATAAAGAGACTCTGCTCAACAGCATATAGCCTACTATAGAAAAATTCATTCTTGTCTCTTGTATTTAGAGTAAGACAGTAATCATATGCATGTCTTTTTCTATGTGTGTGTATAAATACACACACACACCCATACACATGATAGATAGATAGATAGATAGATAGATAGATAGATAGATAGAAAGAAAGAAAGAAAGAAAGAAAGAAAGAAAGAAAGAAAGAAAGAAAGAAAGAAAGAAAGAAAGAAAGAAAGAAAGAAAGAAAGAAAGAAAGAAAGAAAGAAAGAAAGAAAGAAAGAAAGAATGCAGTGGTGGGATTCAGCCAGTTCACACCAATTCGGGCGAACTGGTAAGCTGGTTGTTGGAGGAAATCATTAGTGCAGAGAACCAGTTGTTAAATTATTTGAATCCCACCACTGAATGAATGGGATATTGCTAATAGTTTTGTTATAGTCCTGACCACCTCTCTCTTCAGAGGTATAAGCTGAAAGTTTGAAACTAACTAATTGTAATATCTCATTCCTTTTTTCAGTTTAGCAAACATTTAGTTGTCAAGGAAGTGTTAAAGGAAGTAGTAATGAGGGTCAGATCCATAATTTATCAAAGAAATCAAATCATTCCAGGCTATTATCAAAATGAAATAGTGAATTAGTCTCCCTGCTGTGAAAGATAATTGTTCCTTGTCTTTTTTTTACTGGTGCAACCCAGAAGTATAGTACCGAAATCAGTGATGCAATGGAGAAAGTAGAAATATGGTCTGCCATCTTGTCATGTGATTTCTCAAACATATACACTCTTCTTGCACTGTGATAAAAACAAGCTGGGAAACTGGCCAGAGAAAGTGGTGAGCTGAGGAGATAAACAACTGCATTCACACATAAACTTTCTAAGGGGAGGTGGTGGAGAATGTAAAAAATGGTTGATCTGTTGGCAGAGTAAATTTGTTTAACATGAGTTGTAGGTTTGGGGAACAAAAAGAAAATAGCCAATTGCGATGGATTTAGATAGGCTTTGCTGCTGAAAAAACACAAGTTACTGAATGAGTCAAATTCACCAGAGTGCTCCAAGTTGGTCGTGTGCAAGACAGAGTTTATTGAAGATGTACATCAAGATCACCATAGCAAGGGACACAGCAATTCTGCACAGATCATCTTGATAGCAAAGGTCTAAAAAGATGCTTTTCTAGCCTATGAGATTACCATCAAAGTGTAATTAATCATTGATCAGAAGTAATTAACCATAATTAATTAATGGTTGATTAACCATTGATCAGAAGTAATTTACAGCTCACTTCCAACAAGCAAAAGCGTGTTGTAATAAAGCCAAAAGCCAAAAAAGCAAACGTATGTTCCAATGCTTTAAATATCCACAGAACTTCACCAAAAGGTGTCTCACAAAACATGAATAATTCCAAAGTCAATCGCCATCCATCCATCCATCCACTATATATCATCTATCTACCTATATCTCCTTGTAAATGTAGAAATAGCTACACTGATATACACATCTTAATATAGGTACAGATGCATAAATATTTTTCAGGGAGGAAGATAGCTAATAGAGAAACTCTGAAGAGGTTATTGATTTTTAATTAGGTATCAGTCACCTCTGCTGCAATACAGCAGGGGAAAAATGTATGTTTTGATCACTGTATGATTAACCTTTCATGGCTAAAAGTGAAAGTAATACTTTCCAAATGTGGATATTATTAAGAAATTAAGATCTAACATTATTAAGAAATAATATGTTATTATAAGTAATAACCATATATGTTCCAATTGAGAGAGAGAGAAAAATCCCCCAAATATCTTTTTCTGCTAGAATTGTCCAATCACTTCTCAAGAACCCAAAGTTTATGTCAAAGTAGCCAGGAGACACCCCTGGCCTAGACAGATTGACTAAAAAAGCAGGTAAAAGGGAAGAGGTTTGCCTAAAATGAAGCCTTCTAAAATAAAAAGAATAACAGACAACCGCTTTGTTCAGGAAGTAAAGATTAATTAAAAATAATAAAAAGTGAATAGAGGATGCTCCCTATCTTTCATGGATTCCACTCTCTGCAGCTAACTAAGGGAGAGAGACAAAAGATGCCAAGGATTCAGGAACGGGGAGAGAAAGATTTGTGGTTTCATCTGGAGCAGGGATGTCCAACCTTGGCAACTTTAAGCCTGGAGGACTTCAACTCCCAGAATTCCCCAGCCAGCTTTTGGGAGTTGAAGTCCTCCAGAATTCTGGGAGTTGAAGTCCTCCAGGCTTAAAGTTGCCAAGGTTGGACACCCCTGATCTGGAGGATATTGCTAGATGATTTAGTCGGGGGAGGGCTGACCTTTGAACTGCCCGAGCTAATAAACTGGTGATTCAAATGGGCCAGGTTGGTGGGCAGCACCTTGTCCATGAAGTGGGATCAAGCAGCCAGTCAGAGTGGATAAAACTCTTACATGACACTTTTGCACCGGGCATATTGTAAGGTGTGTGCTAGACAAGAGAATTGGATAGTTATAAACATCAACCAAAGTTTTGAATGGAATGCCACAGGCTATTTATAATACTGACTGTATTATAATGCTATCCATCGCAAGGCACCAAAGTTTCTACAGGTAGTCCTCAACTTACAGCCATTTGTTTAGTGACCATTCAAAAGCCACATTCCTTTAACAACTGTGTTACTAACTTGATAACTGCAGAAATTCACTTAACAACTGTGGCAAGAAAGGTTGCAAAATTGGGCAAACACACACTTAATAACTGTCTCGCTTAGCAATAGAAAAGTTGGGCTCAATTGTGGTCCTAAGACAAGGAATACCCTATTTTACCTTAATATATTGGTTTATTTTGTTGTAAAGAGTACAAAAACTCAAGAGAATCACCAGTGGATGACAACATTATATCTCCTCCTCCCCAGAGTAAAATATCAGAATGAGAAACCGTAATCTCCTCAGGAAATATAGTGCTTTGGAATTGCCTGGTAATAGATGGGCACTTTTATAGCACACCGAGATCATTTGGTCAAAGCCTTTTCCCATGGTGAGCTGTTTTGTTTCTAATATTTTAGAGTAAATCTCTCTAAATTTCCATGCATGCCTACTGTATAGATTAGCATATGTAAATTTTAATCTCTGTTTAGTAGGGTCTCAATGTGATGTACTATTTTCTAAGCTATACATTTAGAAATAAAGCCGCCCAAAGTGGCTTTTGGATTGAAGTTTGAATGATAGACACACTAATCTCTGGAGGACAGGCTATTCCACTGAGTTAAAGAGTTTATCATTTTTAAAGCTTATTTTTATATCAGTATGATAGTGTCTGGGTATTAGTATGGATCTGTTTTTTTTCTAGAGGTAGTAATAAAGCTTCATTGATTGAAAATATTTTAATGCTATCAGGTTCATGTTATAAACTCTTATTGTCTGTTTGTAATAAGAAGTTGATTTTATCTTTTTTTTTAAACCCAAGAGGGAGGGGGAAATAATTCTTTTGAGCCCCCTGATTTACTGATTTACTGATTTTTTACTGATTGGAAAATTTACAGCAGATCTTTTTTAAGATGAATTTGATAGACACTGGAAGGATCTTGTCTGGGAATTTTCTAAGGAAAACAGCACCTCAAAATCTAAATAATTTTTTTGTTCAAGAAAGACCTTCACTGATTTGCATTTTAATAGTCAGAAGTCTATTTTATTGAGCCTGGCTTTCTAGTCCAAACTGCAGTCTGATGAAGGAAAAATATGTGGTAAATAAAAAAAAAAATATTCCTGCTATAAAGATATGAATGGTACGGTTCTTCCTATCTCTGGAAGATCCTCAGATTTTTCTCTGCTCTTGAAGGACTATATATGATACTCAGAACTAAAAGTGCTTCCTCTCAGCAATTTCATCCACCATTGATCCATGTCAATTGTGTCAAAAACTAGGCTGAGAAATCTCACTAGAAACTGTTTTCGATTCCTGTAGTGAAATGTACTATGTATAATATATAAATGTTCAGAGCCCTTTTTGTATTATAAAAGACATTGGCAACCAAGTTAAAACAGCTCAGCTCTGTTTCTTTTTGGTTTTTTATTTTTAAAAACATATCTGTCATAACTGTCCTTATTGGTCATTGTATGTGTGATGTTGAGTCAATTTTCTTTTCATTTCTTCTGATGATTGACCTGAGTTCAAAAATGTGTTTGATACAACAAATACACAGTGACTTGCTTTAAGTAATGCCAATCATTTTGTTAATCAAGGAGCCATCTAGCCCAGAGTACTCCAACCTTTTGGGCTTTGCAGACCTGCTTGGGGTGGGCAGGGGGGATGGATCTGCACAAGTGGTGGACACACACACATACCACTCATGCAAATGGAGAGTGTGTACATGCGTTTGCCCACTGCTTGCACAAGTGGAGATGTGCACATAGGCACACACTTATATGCCACTTCTATTGCCTGGTTCTAAATGGCTCAAGGCCCGGTAATGGGCCGTAGCCTGGAAGTTAGGGGACCCTGATTTAGACTGTAATGAAAAGTCTGGATGAGCATTTCAGTAACCCTACAGAAATGTAAAATTATCTGGTGGACTTCACTTCCGGTTTGCAGGGTTTCGGCGGCAGGCAGGAATCCGCGATCGTGCATGATTTCTGCCTGGGTTTGCCGCTGGAGCACCCCGAGCCAGCTAGTTTCGGGGCTAAGCCACCCTGTAGAGGTGGTGAAGAGGGGGGAGATCGGCAGCAGGGTCGAGGAGAGCCACATCTCTCCTTTTCAGTTGGTCAAACTCCCTTTCCCGAAGGCGGTAGGAGCGGTGGTCAGAAATGGCCACCTCAAAGAAGCACTCAACCGGAAAAGAAAGTGCAGGAGGAAGATAAGAAGTGAAAGTTTTGGCTGACCAGGATAAAAAGCAACAACTAAGGTACCCTGGAATTTAAATTTTATAAAAGATAACATCGCTCCCAAAGAAGAGTCGGAAGCAGCGAAAGAAAGTGAAAAGGGAAAGATTTTTTCTTCTTCTCTCTCCTTCCTCACATTGACAACGAAGAGAGCTGAATAAGAAATCGGAAAAATCCGCTTTGGCACTAATAATTAAGCTGAAAATATAATTAAATGCCAAAGGGACAATAAAGATTTCTGGACACTAAAAAATCCTTTTTGTCTATAAGTAGGAAAGGAGAGGAAAAGAATAAGGACAGGATCTGGAAGGAGGAGACTGCCTGGACTTCAAAAGAATCTAATGTAAAATCTCAATAAGACTTCTAAACGATACATTTTTAACTGGAACTTTGTAACTAAATAGTAACCCCAGGAAGAGAAAGCGAAAAAAGAAGAAAGTGTAAAAAGAAACAGCTTCTGTGTATTTGGATTGCTTGGTGACTTTGGGATTTTTGGATATTATATTTGAATGACTAAAAACAATTGGGTGGTTGTTTAAAAAATTCTACAATGGCACTATCTCTGGATGAACTGAAAATGGAATTTAAAAAATGTAAAGAAGAGACACAAGAAGGGAAGGGCTCCTTTGGCTCCGTTTTTCAATCCTTAGAAATGGCGGTTCGTAATTACGAGGAACAACAAGAAAAGACTGCACAACAAGAAGATTGGGATAAAGAAGAAGCCATCTTTAATGAACAAGCACAACCCTACCTCAACCCATCCACCATCATCCAAGACTAGGCACGCACGCCCCCAACTACCTCAATTCCAACTACTGCCCGCCTTAAATGCAAACTACTCAATGCAAGAAGCCTCGTGAATAAAATACCTGAATTTCTCTTCCTCCTAAATATGGCTAACTTCGACATTATATTTGTCTGTGAAACATGGCTCAATGCATCTCTCCCCGACTCCATTACCACAGTAAGAGACTATCATGTTTACCGATCAGATCGTGAAAATCGTCGAGGAGGTGGTGTTGCTATATTCTATAAAAATCCTTACATCTAAAAAATATCCAAGTTACCCAGGAGCTTGCCCTTCCTGAAACCATCATCTGTGAACTATCCTTAAATATCACAATTCGATTCTTACTATGTTACAGAGCACCTGATTATGACATCGAACATGTAAACAAGCTAAATACATTACTAACATGGGCTGCATCCTGCCCATACCCTTTTATCCTTCTTGGTGATTTCAATCTACCTCATATTGACTGGACCCTAAATGATTGTACAACTGAAATCATACACACAACCTTCTACAATGCTATTACAAATCTGGGACTGGAACAACTAGCAACCAACAACACTAGACTAAACAACTGCCTCGATCTCATCTTCTGCAACAGTTTGAATTTAATTTACGGAATACAAACTAAAGAACCCTTTTCCAGTAGTGACCACAATATGATTGACTTTTGTCTCAACATACGTCCACACAAAAATCACCACAATGATGTAATCCCCAATTGTAACTTCAAAAAGGCAACTATGATCTTATAGACAACGATCTCTCATCCCTTGATTGGCAATCTCTATTCACTGGATGCAATACCGTTGAAGACCATTACAACATATTTTTACTTGAAGTCAAAAGAGTCATCAAACTATATGTTCCAACAACAACTCCCAAAACAAAACAAAAAGCAGATTACCCATATCAATAAGGAAACTTCAATCCAAAAAGAGATCACTCTGGCGGAAAAACAAATCTGGTCACGTTGCCAATTTCAAAAACCGATACAAAAATTTATGCCACCAGATAAAGACCGAATCCACCAATTATCACATTAAACAAGAGGAAAACCTTCTAAGCACCAATTCCACCGTGCTTTTTACAATTTTGTAAACAACAAACTAAAAGACTCAAGGTCAATCCCTCCCTTGATAGGACCTGATGGTAAAGACTGCAACGATGACACCATTAAAGCCAACATCTTTAACACATTCTTCGGCTCAGTATTTGTAAACAGCAATGGATCATGCCCAGTATTTCCTAGTCGTACCACAGATAACAACAATGATCTAATACATATCGATTTCACAGAAGACAATGTTGAAAAATCACTACGCAATCTAAAACCATCTCTATCTATTGGACCGGATGGAATATGTGCCTACTTCTTAAGAAAGCTATCCACTGCCATAGCCAAACCTCTAAGCATAATCTTTGAAAAATCTTTCAGGACCAGCTCCTTGCCTAACCTATGGTCACAAGCCACAGTCATCCCCATCTTCAAAAAGGAGACCCAAGCCTAGTTGAAAATTACAGGCCAATCTCCTTATGCTGCGTCACCTGTAAAGTCATGGAATCAATTATTAACCAATCCATCATCCTCCACTTAGAGACAAACAACCTACTCTCCAATAAACAATTTGGTTTCAGAAAAAAACTATCCTGTAATCTGCAACTCTTACACTGCAAAAACATATGGAGGACACAACTCAACCAGGGCAAAGCAATAGACGCAATCTACATAGACTTCTGTAAAGCCTTTGATTCAGTGGTACACGACAAACTACTCCTAAAAATAAAATCCTATGATATCTCTGGACAACTGAATAACTGGATAGAAGCATTCCTGTCAAACAGACAACAAATGGTCAAAATCGGGAGCGTCCTATCAAATCCAGTACCTGTCAATAGTGGTGTCCCCCAGGGCAGTGTTCTAGGACCAACTCTCTTCATACTCTACATAAACGACCTCTGTGATCATATTAAGAGCAATTGCGTTCTCTTCGCTGATGATGTAAAGCTGTTCAATACCACAGACAATACTGCTACCCTACAAAAGATCTTGACTATGTATCTGAATGGTCAAACAAATGGCAACTTCAAATCTCAACAAATAAATGCTCTGTCTTACATATTGGCAAAAAAAATCAGAAAATAAAATACAAGCTGAATAGTCAAGATCTTGTTGATGACCCAAGCTCTGTAAAGGACCTTGGAATACTCACCTCTAATGATCTAAGTGCTAGAGCCCACTGCAACTACATAGCCAAAAAGGCATTAAGAGTTGTTAACCTAATCCTACGTAGCTTTTTCTCTGGTAATATCACACTACTAACCAGAGCATACAAAACATTTGCTAGACCAATACTCGAATACAGTTCATCAGTCTGGAACTCTCATTACGTATCTGATATTAGCACAATTGAGAAAGTCCAGAAATATTTCACAAGAAGAGTTCTCCACTCTTCTACTCGTTGTAGAATACCTTATGCCACCAGACTTGAAATTCTAGAACTAGAAAACCTTGAATTACGCCGTCTTCGGTCTGACTTAAGCATGGTATATAAAATCATACATTGCAATGTCCTACCTGTCAATGAATACTTCAGCTTCAACCATAACAACACAAGAGCACACAATAGATACAAACTCAAAGTAAACCGCACCAAACTTGATTGCAGGAAATACGACTTCAGCAATAGAGTGGTCAATGTCTGGAATACTCTACCCGACTCTGTAGTCTCTTCCCCAAACCCCAAAAACTTTAACCTTAGACTGTCTACTATTAACCTCACCCCTTTCCTAAGAGGTCTGTAGGGGCGTGCATAAGCGCACCAACGTGCCTACCGTCCCTGTCCTATTGTTTCTCTTATTCTTTTATTTTTCTTATATGTACCCATTTCATGTATTCACAACTATGTATACACTTATACTTATTATCTTGTAAACAATTGGCAAATCAAATAAATAAATAAATAAATAAATAAATAAATAAATAAATAAATAAATAAAATAAGTAACTCCATCTGGGGAAGAAAGGGGAAAGTGGGGAAAGAGAATGGAGAATTTAAGATTTAAAAAAAACATCCAAAAAAGGGAAAAATAATTTGAAAAGTGGATATAATGTAGGAAAGCAACAGAAAAGGGGAATACAGAAGAGGGAAATGGAGGTGTAGAGACAGGGGGGTAAAAAGGGGAGAGAGAAGAAGAAAAGGAAGAAGGAAAGGAAGAGAAGTTACAAAGGTTTGGAGCAAGATGTAAAGAAACAGGACCTATTTAGAGATAATGGATGAAAATCTAAGTGAAAAAGGGATTTTGTGAAGGCACATAAGATGGTATTGTTATATTTGTAATAGAAATAATGTTAGAAAATTGGAAACAACATATGATTAAAAAGAGGGATAAAATAGTCAGTGTGATTTAGTGAAACTTTTGTGAACAAAATAAATGAAATAAAATAAATGAGAGAATTGAATTAGGAAGGAATGGGAACATTTTAATTATTCAATGTTTTATAAAATATAAGTGAAGTGGGGGGAATTAACTATGGAAAGTTTATAAGTGTTCCCATAGAAGTATGATATTTATCTGAAAAGTAATGTGTAAAATGTTAAGATTTAAATGAATATTAATATTAATGATAGAACTGAATTGGGATGGATTGTTGTTCTAATTATATTATACATTTATATTTTTTTCTTTTTTTAAAATACAGTATGTAATTTTAGAAAGTGCCAAGCAGAATCCGAATGGAAGTTATGTATTATATTAAGTGTTATAATTTTAGGGGGGAAGATATAAAGGCATCACACTCCAATCAGTGATTACAGGAGAAATTTTGTTTAATGAGAAAAGATAGTAGACAATTGAAACAGGACAGACAAAGAATATAAGTACAATGATTTGAATTGAGATGAAATAAATAAAATAAAATTAAGAAAGTTAAGAGGGGAGAAGCTATATTGAAAATGTAGAATAGTAATAAGATATGGAATGGAATATAAAAATGAGCATGAACTGGAATTTGTGTCTGTATGAAGACATGTAACCCGGGACTATGCTGCTTTCAAAAAAGATGTTTTATGTCTTTATGTTTTATGTTTTGTTTATGTTTGTTTTCAAAAATCAATAAAATTTTCAAAAAAAAAAAAAAAGAAAAGAAATGTAATTTTCAAAAAAAATAAATGTAAAAATATCATATTTTTTGGACTATAAGATGCACTTCCCCCTCCAAAAAAAGTGGGTGGAAATGTCTGTGCATCTTATAGAGCGAATGTTGCCAAACCCTACCCACTGTCCCCTACCTGCCAGCCTCTGCCTCCCAGCAATCTGCCTCCTTGCTGCAAACAGTAATCAGCCTGGTCAGCTTCAGCACTGCCTGATTTAGCACAAGCAGCTGATTGGCGGTTGGATTGGCCTCCTGTAATACCACTGATCAGCTGTTCCAGGCTGCAGGGATCACCACTGCCTGTTGGTCTTATTCTGTGAATATATTTTCCTTCTGATTTTCCAGTTGATTGCATGGGTGAATTATCACATCTTCTCCAGCTACCTTAATTACTACTTCACAAAAAGTAAGGAGACCTCACTTTTTCTTCCATCCCTGATCTGGTTCTTCTCACGTCTTATCACCCTCCTCACAAGTGAGAAGAGATCTCATAACTGGAGAAAAACAGGTAATCTGACAAAAACCTGAACACTTCATACACCTTTTCTGCCTTGTTTGAGTTTTCAGCTTCACAGGAAGCCAAGAAAACTCCCTCCCATCCCAAATCTCATAATTTTCCTGTCTTGGATGCTTCTTGCAAAGCAGCAATAAAGGAAATGGGGTGATTGGTAGCCAATGCTAGCAACAACTTCAGTTTGCCAAGCCAATATCTGGAGAGAAGAAAATCTACACTGCATCTTTTTCATATTTTTATTATCTTGAAAGCAAATAGAAGCAAGTGGGGGAAAAAAGCCTTACTAGTTATAGTTCCCTGATTGTTCATTGATGGTTTACTTTTGGCAGAAGTGATAATAATGGATTAGCGTGCTTTGCTTCCTAAACATTTTTACGTGGTGGTATGGACAAGCAATTTTAATGTTAGTAAAATTAATTAGAGAGGCAGGAGAGGATTGTATGGGAAAGGGGATGAATTAAAAAATAATAATTACCATTTAACTATAAATATTGATTTTAGTACCA
Organism: Notechis scutatus; assembly: GCF_049901735.1. Classification (NCBI taxonomy): domain Eukaryota; kingdom Metazoa; phylum Chordata; class Lepidosauria; order Squamata; family Elapidae; genus Notechis; species Notechis scutatus. The sequence goes on along the minus strand of NC_142009.1, from coordinate 207,219,696 downwards.
GAATGCTGTAAGCATGTGCATGGGTTTCCTTGAAAAATAAACCACCCTGAACATAATAGCACTAAGGTTTTTGACATAGAAATGGCAAATTTTAGGATATGGAAAAGTAAGAATTTCAGGACTATAGGAAAAAATGCTAGATTGGAATGCACAAAGGATTCTAATCTTGGAGCTGAAGACCAACAGCAGCAAAAACGACAACAAAAGCAAAAGCAAAAATTGGCGCAACAATGTGAAATCTTCCAATGTGATAATAATGCTGATCGCACAAAAATATAAACCTTGTTTGTGGACTGCACATACTTGTACAATGTGAAATTGTATAGGCTTCTACTTATATAAAACAGCAATTACAGGTTTAGGAAGTTGCTTAAAATATGTATCAATTGAAAAACATAGGAGATTTTCCTGATGATTTATTACATGGGAGCTATAGAATTGGACTCACAGATGTAATAAACTACATTCAGGAAATGCTGGCATAAAATTAATGCTGGCATAAAAAGGCATGGCCAAGGCCTTTTTAAAGGGCTTTGATTATCATAATATTGTCCTCAAAAAGCAACTGCTGAGACCTGAGACCTGCCATCTTTTTCAACTAATTAATAGAAACATACCTTGCTGCTTGCTTTTTTTTCTTTTTACTTCACATCCCAATCATTTCTAACTGAAACAAGACTCTGTTTTCATCAGTTTCATAGAAACTCAAGGTAACAGCCATAGGAATATACACAAATGATTTAAACCAGTTTTCTTCTGCATTATTTTGCGCTAACGATACAGCTCTTTGTTTAAAAAAATATTTCCCCTCTTAATATCAGCTACCTGCTTTGCTCTATTCTACTACTTCTATTTTATTCTCTATTATAACTAAATAGTACTACTACTAGTAGTAAGTGTTATATTCTGGGCATGGGTGCAAGTAATTGAGACGAGTCAGTGACTTAGTGAACTTCAACTCTTTATTAAGAATCAGAAAAAAGAGAGCAAAACCCTTGGCAGCAGTAGCCCTTTTATAGAGCTAGCTACTGACCTGTTAACCAATGACCTGTGTCCACATGCTTAACTTTTGCCCAATGAAAGATGTTAAACTAATAGCCAATCAGGTTGCTCTGTGAGGACCAATCCCAGTTCGCTATCTAAGGGCCAATCCAAAGTGCAGGATTTCAAGCCTGCTTAACATAATGTTGATAAGTTTTATTAAATGGTTTTTGTTAGTTCATAACACCCCTCCCCCCTAGGTTCCGTTTGAGGGATGCGGTAACATATTCGTGTAGATATGCAGGTCGTTTCACCTGCCTGTTTGATTTTCGCAGTTCTACCAGTTTTTGTCTCGATCGCGATGTCTCTCGCTGTTAGTGGCGGCAAGTGCAGCGTTTCAATTTGGAGCGTCGTGAGGGTTGGAGCTGGGTCGTCGACGGCTTCCGGAAGTGGAGAACGACTCAACGCATCAGCGTGGGGAATGGCTTTCCCTGGGCGATGTTGCAACACGTAATTGTAGGCAGCTAGGAACTCAGACCAACGAGTCATTCTTGGCGATAATATATAGGGGGTTGGCTTGTCCCCCGCTATAATACCAAGTAATGGTTTGTGGTCTGTAATTATCGTAAATGCTCGTCCATAGACGTACTCGTGAAAACGCTTCACAGCAGACACAACAGCAAGGGCCTCCTTATCGAGTTGGCTATAGTTCCTTTCGGCCTTTGATAATGTTCGTGAGAAAAACGCAATAGGTGCTTCATTTCCGTTTGGAAGTACATGGCTTAAGATTGCTCCCACTCCAAACGGTGAAGCGTCGCACGTAACAGTCAAGGGTAAAGTCTCGTTGTACTGCATCAAAACAGCGTCGGAGGTTAGCAAATCTTTCACTTGTTGGAAGGCGCGTTCCTCTCGACGTCCCCAGACCCAGGTAGCTTTTTTATCAAGAAGTCTGTGCAAGGGCTCCACTACAGTCGCCTTCTGGGGCAAGAAAATGTTGTAGAAGTTAATGAGCCCCAGAAAGGCTTGGAGGTCTGTTCTATTCTTGGGCGTTGGTGCGTTTTTAATTGCTTTTAGCTTGTTATCAGTGGGATGGATTCCTTGACTATCGAGAAGGTATCCCAGGAACTCCACCCTCTCGGTACACAGTTGACATTTATTTTTTTTAACTTTCAGGCCGGCGTCTTTAAATTTCTTTAGAACCATTCTGAGACGCTTTTCTAATATGTCTCTATTTGGGGCGGCGATTAACACATCATCAAAATATGGTACGACCCCTTTTATGCCTTGTAAGAGTCTCTCCATTAAACTTTGAAAAATTCCCGGAGCTACGCTCACTCCGAATTGGAGTCTATTGCATTTAAAAGCGCCTCTATGCGTAACGATAGTTTGTGCTTCCGCAGTTTCCGCATCAACGGGCAACTGTTGGTACGCTTGTGCCAAATCCAATTTAGCGAATATCTTCCCACCACCCAGGGAATGGAGAAGGTGTTGAACCACCGATACCGGGTAAGCACTTTGCTGAAGTGCGTGGTTCAAAGTGGTCCGATAATCCCCACAAATTCTTAACGATCCATCTGGTTTAATGGGTGTTACAATTGGGGTTTCCCAACGGGCGTGGTCGGTTGGTTCTAAAACGCCCTGGGCTATTAACTTATCAAGTTGCTCGTCGATCTTAGGTTTTAGTGCAAAAGGCACCCGACGAGGCTTAAGGTGGATGGGAGCTACTTCAGGGTTGAGGTTAAACGATATTGGGGTCCCCTTGTACTTGCCTAGTCCGTCTGAGAAAACGTCCTGGAATTCTTGGGCGAGAGACTCCTCCCAGTCGTTGCTCTCAGCCCGGTGGACGCCGGCTACCATGATCCCGAGCAGGGCGAACCATTGTAGGCCCAATAAGCTAGGCCGATCACGATCGACGACAGTCAGTGGTAGTGATGTGATACGGTTCTTGAAGGAGACCTGGACTTGGCTGGAACCGACGACCGGAATTCTGTTGCCCTGGTAATCCTTGAGTATGATCCTCTGGGGGCTGAGGTCCTGTCGACGGATGGCCGGGATGAGTTGCTTGAAAGTTTTCCAGGAAACCATTGAGAGGGACGACCCCGAGTCGACTTCCATCACGCAAGGTTGGTTCTCGATGGCAACCTTCACTCGGATATTCCTTGCGTCTAAGGATGTAGCGTGGCCGATGGTAATGGTTTGGTGTGTTTCCTCCCGTCTCGTGGAAGAGGCAGGTGCTTTATTTCTGTAGGAGTGGTTGTTCCATTGGTGGTTCGGGTGGTTCCGATTCGCGGGTTCGAATCCTGAAGACTGGCTGCAGTTATTCTCCCTGCGCTTGGGACTGGACCCTCGCTTGCTTCTGCAGACCTTTGCAATGTGGCCTCTTTTTCCACAGGAACGGCAGAGTGCGTCGAGGAATTTGCAATTGGATCGTGGGTGGTTTGCCCCACAACCCACGCATTGTCGCGGGAATTGTTGGGTTTGTTGGTCTCGTTCGGACTGGAGTCGGTTGACCTCTTCCTCATCACTTTCTGATGGGGATTCCAGGTCTTCGTGATGTGCCATTGTTGAGTGCCTCTCAGGGCGAGGCGAGGTGTCATTAGCGAGTTGGCGAAGCGGTGCGTTGTTGCGGCGCATTCGAGCGGCCGACTCCCTGGTTGCTTCTGCTGCAGTAGCGTCTGCGATGGCATCGGCAAGATCGATGTCTCCTTTTGCCATGATCTTGCTTTGTACCGTGTGGTCATCTAATCCCAGAACTATGCGGTCTCGCAAAGCTTCTTCGAGGTTGGAAAACCCACAGAGGCCTCCCAAATTCTGGAGGTCAGCGATGTAGTCTGCGAGACTTTCGCTTTTCTGTTGGTCCCTCTGGTAAAATTCATGTCTTCGAACAAGTGTGGGCACCGCGGGTGCATAGTGGGCCTTCAGGAAGAGAGCGAGGGCGTCCCAGTCCATGGATTTCACTTCAGCCGGTTTTGCGAGTGATTTCACCATTTTAAATACGGCCGGCCCACAATGGGTCAGGAATATTGCTCGTTTCTTGCCGGTTTTCGCGTCCTTTAGGCTATTGGTCTCCAAAAACATTTGGAACGATCCATATATGAGTCCCAGTCTTCGTTTGACGGGTCGAATGGAGCGGGTGGTATAGCACCGCTGGCCATGTTGCCGTCGTTGGTGTGTGTTCAGCCATGTGCTCTGCTTGGCGCTCTTTTAGCGTTCAGTCAGCTCTATCGTCTCTTGCATCCCATCCTCGTCGCCAGTGTTATATTCTGGGCATGGGTGCAAGTAATTGAGACGAGTCAGTGACTTAGTGAACTTCAACTCTTTATTAAGAATCAGAAAAAAGAGAGCAAAACCCTTGGCAGCAGTAGCCCTTTAATAGAGCTAGCTACTGACCTGTTAACCAATGACCTGTGTCCACATGCTTAACTTTTGCCCAATGAAAGATGTTAAACTAATAGCCAATCAGGTTGCTCCGTGAGGACCAATCCCAGTTCGCTATCTAAGGGCCAATCCAAAGTGCAGGATTTCAAGCCTGCTTAACATAATGTTGATAAGTTTTATTAAATGGTTTTTGTTAGTTCATAACAGTAAGAGCAGTAGTGCAGAATCTTTAGATCTTTAGTTTCATTACATATAAACATATTTCTTTTTTAGCATGGGGCTTTAGGAATTTATGTTGGTGCACAGAATTGTATTTGAGCTTTGGTTAAGCAGGAGAAAGAAAACAACAGCTCCACTGTAATGGAATAAACTGTTTTATACAATTATAGAAATTAAAAAGATTTATTTATTTAATTAATTTCCATAGCCTCCCATCACAACTAAATGACTTTGGGTGGTAAACAATTGTAAAATGACTGAAAACAGTACAAACTAAATGTATAAGGCAGCCAAGAAAATTGTCACAATATTTGGCAGTCTAATCAAGAAAAGGGGTGCCTAAAGTGTTTGAGGTGTCAGATTCAGGTGCATAGCCAGTTTTTTAAACTCTTATGAAAGACCAACAGGATTGGGGTCATCCTAGAAATACTATTTAGAATGGAACTATATGTTTTGCTAGGTAAATTTGATTAATGTATCTGACTTGGTGGTTTTTTGTGTTTTTTGGTTTTTTTACCTATGGCTGTTTCATTATTAAACCTGTGAGTGAAAATTGTGTGGAATTACAATACATGCAACATTTCTCAGCGATAATGTTTTTTCCCACTTTCCTTCTCCCTTTTATACACACATTTTAAATATGAACCTTTAAATGTTTCATTTTCCCCAGCAGGCATTTCTCTAGAAACTTATAATTCATAGTCACTTGACTAAGAAAAAAAAAAACATTTAAACAGATTGTGAGTTAACTTATATTAGACCAACTGCAGTTTCAGGAATTGAAATAAATTATTTTATAAACAGAAATATGCATTGGGTTCCTCTCAAACAGCTGTTTAAGTTAACCAAAGTATATTATGAAATGGTTTGTAGCACATTATGTACTTCTTTTTCATGTTTCCAATATTTACAACACTTTAAAAAATAAACTAGCACAATAAAGTATTATTCTATACAGGTATTTTATTTTGCTTTGTAATGATCAGCACAAATATTAGAAGATGCAAGGTATGTTGGCAAGGAAATTCTTCATAAAAATAAGAAATTTCATATTTGAATTAATCTCTTCAAAACTAGCATTCTATACCAGTTGGATTGTGACTGGGACACATACATGGTACTTTCTTTTCCACATCAATATATACATTTATTGCATATATGTGTGTTGTGGCTCTGAGGTTTGAGGCCTGCTTTGAGGAGGAGGTCAGAAGTCGAGGACTTGGACAATGAGGAAGAGGAGGATTTAGCTCTGAGGTTTGAGCCTGCTTTGTTAGAGGATTTGGAATTGCCTTCCTCCCCAGGACTTTCCTCTTCGGCAAGACCTTCCTCCCTGATTGTGCCTCAGGTGTCGGCAGATAATCAGGAGAGCGTATCAGACTCTCTGACTGAAGATCAAGCCGAGGAATGCTGGCTTGATGCGAGGCAATGGCACAGGAAAAAGTGCGAGTTGCAACGCAGAAAGAAAGGACGAATCAGAGACTGAGATGAGGGACTGACACGCCCCACAGGGAATAAAAGTGGGTGTGTACGCTCGGAGAACTTGTTCGGGACAATGTGTTAATTTAGTGAGAGAAGCTTCAAGTATCCTGTGTGCGGTGACGGCTTGTGATTTATATTCCTGCTTTATTGTCGGACTTGGCAGACAGCTTGTGTGAGACTGCCAAGAACCTTATCGGCTTAAGGAATTTAACCCTGTAATTACTGGACTTGCTTGCTTGTTTGTTTTCAGTTGGGAATTTGGACTTCTCACCTCGTTGGTACAGGTGAGACATAACATATATGTGTATGCCTGTGTGCATAAAACATGTATATATGTATTTATGTTTGTATTTTTAATGTAACTATCAGACACATCTCAAATAATTTAAAAAGAAGATAAAAAGAAACTATAGCCTTCTGTGTGTTCATGGAGTTATCCTGAGAAAATGATGATTAAGAAAACAGAACTGTTTTATTTATAAAATAACTAATACATTTAAACACTTTTCTGAACCAAATGAAAATGTTGTTATATATTGTAAAGTCAAAAGAAGAATTCAGCATTGGCTTTTGATTATTTGTGATTGTCTGAACTATTCAAATCTCATGATTCCCCTAAATGTTTTCAATGAAATTTGCAATAAAATGAGACAATGGTTCAGAAAACTATAAAACATTCTGCAATATTTTTTCCAGGAATAGTCTTACGAAAAATATTTGATAGGAATTACATTTAATAAAAATTCAGTGCAGTACCTGCTTTAATCAAGGAAGGAAGCATATAACCATTTATCTTATTTGGCTACATATGCTTTTCTTCTAGCTTCTGAATATTTGTTTGTCATGTGTTGTTTCTGATTATTTTTGTATAAAATTCACTTAGTTTAAAATATAACAATATAATTTATATGTAACTTTCAAAGCATTGCTTGATATTGATACAAAATGTAGTTATACAAATTATTTTAAGTGTGTCAAGAATTTAGTTTTTATCTGTTAAGTATTTTTGGAAATGTCCAAAGGATTATGAAGGTGATCCACAGAGAATATACCTGCTGGTACCCTTAAAATTTTGTGCTGAAACATCAGTGCCATAAATAGCCTAAGGAAGGTGACACCTCTGAGAATGTCATAAAGCTTCCTAAAAACAATAGTACCATATCCATTAATCTCAAGGATTTTTGTTAACATCTACTAATAGTGAAAAAGTAAACTGTCCATCATAATGTATATGAAAAATGTTCCACTCCTACTAATCCACTGGAGTTTCTCTGAATGAAACCCATTTAATGAAAGTATAGTTTGATTTTTTAAAAGTGCAATGAAAGCTATAAATATAGGAGTGCATAATGTAATATGACAGAGCAGAAGATATAATATGCAATAGTTTGATTATTTATCAGGTTATGCTATTAAATGGAGCAAGTCTTACATATATTATGTTTCTATGAAAATTGACAAGAATGGGATTTTGTGTGTGTTGCTTGAATTCTTTTCATTGTTTAGGAATAAGAATGTCAAACAACTTTGCTTAATTTTCAGGAAATAAATACATCATTTATTTTACTTATCACATTTCTACACTGTCGATCTAGGTGACTCTGGGTAGCTTTCAATAAAAACATACAAAGAAAATAAGAATAGAGTTCAAACAGAGTTAAGAATAAAGTTAAATTTAAAATGTTACAAGCACCTTCACAAATATCTTAATTCAGATCAAGATGGAGGCAAATAGATGGTAAAATCCTGTCAGGTTTATGAAAAAAGATAAAAGGGAAAATGAACATCGCTTGTATATTTTCTTTGATGCAGTCCTATATTATCAATCATACCTATGAGTTAATTCAACCATTAAATCCACTGGTATTTTAGTCTTCGATAAACTACTCTATGACAAGAACAAACCCTTAAATTGTAGCTACCATGATGGTGGAGTTTTAACTTTCCTGAATTTTACCTACATCATTTGGCATCTACTTCTCTAAGGAGACCACCAAGTCAAAAGAACATAGTGGGCTTAATTAAAGAATGAGCATATGTAACTTCTGACACCGTGATGGCTGGGTTCCATTTTCAGGAATCCTTGCCTGTGCTTTCACATTAAACACCTCAAGGCACATTTGGTTGATTTTCAGATAGAAGTATATATTTTAACCTTTGTTTGTAATGAGAAATTTAAAAGTGGAGACAATCCATTTTGAAAACTCCAAGCAAATATATTTCTTTCTGTGTGTGTTGGTTTGTGTGTATTTGTGTATTAATGGACAAGGATATTAATACTAGAGCTAGCTTGAACTTCCGGTTTGTCGGCTTCACGGCGGTAGGGATTCGCGAAGCTGCGCGATCCCTGCCGCGCTAGCCGTTTTTGGGGCTCCGATCCGGACGGGTGCGGAGCTAGGCTGCCCTGCAGGGGCAGCTGAAGGTAGGGGATCCGGAGAGGGGTTTGGGGTGTTGCAGACCCCTCCCGGCCAGCAGAACCCCCTTTTCCCAGGACGGTGCAGCGGCGGTCCGTAATGGCCGCCACAAAGAAGCTGGCAGCCGGGTAAGAATGCGCAGGAGGAAGTGGAGAAAGTGTTCGATAGGAGAAAGTTTTTCTTGGTTCCTAGGACTCTAAGACATATTTAACAAAATTCCTGAAAAGTATGACTTTCTGAATGATACCTTCGAGAAGAGGAAAAAGGCGGCAGTTTGATGGTGCTGAAGGAAAGCTTACCCTCTTTTCCTACGGAATAAAAAGTGAATATTAAGAAACCTATTTTTAGGTGAAAACTGGCTTTGAGCGATGAGTGGGAAAAGAGAGGACTAAAAAAAAATATTTGTATGCTAAGACTTTGTTGGAGGAGATGCCTTAAGGATTGAAAGACTAAAATATATTGCAATAAGATTTTAAGAAACAGATTTGGACTTTCTTTTTCTCTGATTGATACTACCCTAGGAGGAGAAAGTGAGAACTCTGCCTTGGTTTGGACTGATTGATAACTTTGGGACTGTTTTATTTTTTCTTTGGAATATTCTGGTTGTTGTAAGAAGAAAGAAGGGGAAAAGAAAAGAAAAGATTTATAATGGCTATCTATTTTTTTGGGGGGGGGAGAATTAATAAAACCTTGCAGAAATATAGAATGAGAATAATGGTAATTAAGTCAGAAAGAAATAGATGAAATAATAATAATAAAATTGAATAAGAGTAAAGAGAAATAAAGAGAAACTGGATAAGAGGTTTTTGTATGTTTATATGGAAATGGTTTAAAACAGAATTATAGTTCATCTGACTTGTTAAATTTATAATGGAAAAAGGTTTAAATATGTAATGGATAATGATGACTTGTGTGTTTTGAAAATTAATAAAACTTGTTTTAAAAAATAATAATACTAGAGCTAGCTTTTTGCCAATTGAATCTTTATATCATTACATTGAAAGGAAAATAGATTTCACAGTTTGACCCAGATGCATTAATAGCAAACTGAGTTATGAACAGTACTGGAAATATTTAAGATGATTCTATTTGAATATCATATATGTTTGTCTGTATTGCAGAACCACAATTACATATAACACTGACAGCCATCCAATCTGAAACAGATCCTCACTAACAATAAGAACACAACAATGATGCTAAATTGGGAATGAAAGCCTGCAAAAAGCCTAGCTTGCTCCCATATATACATCAACATCACAGTTACAGGCCCCAACAACTTCACACACAGGATTAATGGTGTCTTCATATATTCTTCCTCTAAATGTGATATACTGTGTATTTCACTGACTGCCAGCAATGTCTTTCAGGATTATGTGTTGGGCAAAAAGGCTAAGCTTTGCCCAAAATAAATACTGAATACCCCATTGACATCAGAATTCAGAACAAGTCAAAGTATCATAAAATCATTTTAATCTCCCAACACACTGAATTACAGATTTCAAGATGGCAATGTTGATTTGTAAAATGTGATTTAAAAGGCCTTTAGTAAAAAAAGAAACCTAAGTATTTTTGATTTTGTATAATGCATGTCAAAAGTGTGTGTGTGTGTGTGTGTGTGTGTAGGTATGTCTGTGTACCTATACTGTGTACCTATACAAACAAGCAATTATGGTTTAACAAAAATGACAACTTTGTCAAATTTAAAAAAAACAACCCCAAAGATAATGATATTAGAGGATAAATCAGCAACTAATGGGCTAGAGCAGGGTCTCCAACCTAGGCAACTTTAAGATTTATTGACTTCAACTCCCAGAGTTCCTTAGCCAGCAAAACTGGCTGATGAATTCTGGAAGCTGAAGTCCACAAGACTTAAAGTTGCCAAGGTTGGAGACCTCTGGGCTAGAGGACAGATTTGACCTGCCAGTCAAACTAACCCAGCCCATAATCCCCCAAAGCAATATATCAATCTGGAAAGGAGAGTGAGAGAGGGGACATCTCTTTGATTCTTCTTGTGAATGCTCACTGCCTCCTTGGGTAGTATGATGGTGAAAAAAGTTCTAAAATTATACAAACTCATGATCATTCCTCAATACTCTCAGATTCTATCAATATCATAACCTAATACTGTTATGCATTAGTTTAGATGATCAACGTGAAAATCTCCAGATATAAAGACACCAACTTAAACAGTAAATGTGGTGATATACAAATGAAATTATGAAGAGAGCGAACTCTGATTCATGAATTAGGGAAGAAGTAGCAAAAAATAGAAGATATCCATGGAATCTTTTACTTTTTTACACTTGAACAAAACACATTGGGGTGTTTTTCCAGCTAGTATCAGTATCTTTCTGACACATCTTGTTTTCGTGTTTGTTCATTTGTTGTATTAATGGGGGTATAAGCATCTCAATATTTAGCATGAGGGTTCAACACAAAGTAATGCTCCCACTGCCTCAACTGCAGTGATATCCTTAACAACCATTACAAAAGAGGTTGTAAATCCAGCACGACTCACTTAACAATCATCTTGCTTAGTACTGGAAATTCTGGTCCCAATTGTGATTGTAAATTGAAGGCTACCTGTATTCACTATAGACTTCCATTTCACAAATAATGTCAGCCCAACCTCTTGTGGCAGGCACAGTTCTGCAGTCATTTTCTTTCAATTGGTGGTGGGATGGGGCGAGATTGGACCATAAATCTTCTGCTCTGTCGGGTGCTTCAAGTCTCTCTACATGAAGCCACTGAATGAAGGCAGATTGTACAAGCTATGTTATAGAGGTATTTATCTAGTGCCAAGACCCAAAGGTGCTTTTTCTGGAGGCAAGTGGACTTCGTTTTTTCTGTTCTTTTGAGGACGTTTCACTTCTTATCCAAGAAGCTTCTTCAGTTCTGACAGGACAGTGGGGAATAGAAGGATTTATATCCCTTGCAGACAGCTGGTAATCTGCATACTTTTAGTGGGGTCATTGAAGTCCTTGGAGGTTTAACTGTGTCTTCAAGGTCACCTGAGTAGTGCTAATGGTTCCTGTAGTTTGCAATTTTTCCTCAGGAAATCCAGTCCTACTCACACATCTTCAAAAGAAAAAAACAAAGTCCAGTTGCCTCCAGAAAAAGCACCTTTGGGACAACCATGACCTGGATGACTGAGAATCTCTACAGACATTTAGCTGTACGATTTGGGATGAACACCCTTTAAATGCTGTGAATGGAATGGATTTCCCAAATGAATAAATATACTGGAGAAAAAAACAGTAGCTTCACATTATTTTATCTTAAGCAGGAAAATCACAATTATTACACAACACAACCTTTCTGTCCCAAAACCATTAACCACTTTTATAAAAACTATTATTTGTAACTGAAATATCAACAAGCCAGAACCAGTTATTGAGTAATCTATTTCTGGTCAAAACTGCAAATGAATTTTAGGTTTATCATCATTCTTTATTTGCAAATGTTTTTCCATATTTACCATATTTTTCCTCCATAAGACATATTTTTTTAGTCTCCCAAAAGTTGCTGGAAATGTCTGTGCATCTTATGGAGTGAATATTGCCAAAGCCCCACCCACCCTCCAACCCCCATCCTTTGGCCATTTTTGGCCTCCGTGTGCCCATTTTCGGCCTCTGGGCACCCCTGGATTTTCAGTCTCTGAATGTCCCATTGTCTGCCTATTCCAGACAGCAGGGATTGCCATTGCCTATCACCACTGCTGAATGGTGGAGATGGCGATAGACAGCATACAGTGGTGGTGATCAGCAGCGGTGGTGATCCCCATTGCCTGGAATGGGCTGAAAAAGGGGTCCGCAGAGGCTGAAAATGGGATGCACGGAGGTGGCGATTGGCGGCGACTGGTGGCAGCGATCCCGGCAGTCTGAACAGTTGATCGTCAGTATTCCAGGAGGCTGATCCAACTGCCAATCTGCTGCTTATTCTAAATCAGGCTGTGATAATGTGCTGAAGCTGACCAGGCTGTTTGTTGTTTGCTGCAAGGACTCTAGCAGAGACAGATTTCCCCGCCCCCCCTTGTTTTCCTCCTCTAAAGCTAATGTGCGTCTTATAGTCTGGAGCATCTTCTGAAGCAAAAAAACACGGTATTCTTAAGAACACTGT